>NC_082720.1:40183100-40306539 GCF_030144855.1 Hypanus sabinus
AGTACTGCACAGCCGTTCAAAGTTCAGAGTAAATTTATTATTGAAGTACGTATATGTCACCACAAACTACTCTGAGATTCATTTTCTTGCAGGCATTCACAGCAGACACGAAGAAAATGCAGTTGGTTTAATGAAAAACTACAAACAAAGATGGGCAGAGTCAACTTGCCAAAGAAGGACAGGATAGGACCTAGAGTTGAGATTTTTGATTGGAGAAAGGCTAACTTTGAGGAGATGCAAAGGGATTTAGAGAGAGTGGATTGGGTCAAGTTGTTTTATGGGAAGGATGCAATAGAGAAATGGAGGTCATATAAGGGTGAAATTATGAGGGTACAGAATCTTTATGTTCCTGTTAGGTTGAAAGGAAAGGTTAAAGGTTTGAAAGCACCATGGTTTTCAAGGGATATTAGAAATTTGGTTCAGAAAAAGAGGGATGTCTACAATAGATATAGGCAGCGTGGAGTAAAGGAATTGCTCAAGGAATATAAAGAATGTTAAAAGGAATCTTAAGAAAGAGATTAGAAAAGCTAAAAGAAGATACGAGGTTGGTTTGCAAATAAGGTGAAAGTAAATCCGAAAGGTTTCTACAGTTATATTAAAAGCAAGAGGATAGTGAGGGATAAAATGGCCCCTTAGAGAATCAGAGTGGTCAGCTATGTGTGGAGCCGAGGGAGATGGGAGAGATTTTGAACGATTTCTTCTCTTCGGTATTCACTAAGGAGAAGGATATTGAATTGTGTAAGGGAAACAAGTAAGGAAGTTATGGAATCTATGACAATTAAAGAGGTGGAAGTACTGGCGCTTTTAAGAAATTTAAAAGTGGATAAATCTCTGGGTCCAGACAGGATATTCCCCAGGACCTTGAGGGAAGCTTGTGTAGAAATAGCAGGAGCTCTGACGGAGATCTTTAAGATGTCATTAGAAACGGGGATTGTGCCGGAGGATTGGCGTATTGCTCATGTGGTTCCATTGTTTGAAAAGGGTTCTAGAAGTAAGCCTAGCAATTATAGACCTGTCAGTTTGACACCAGTGGTGGGTAAATTAATGGAAAGTATTCTTAGAGATAGTATTAATAATTATCTGGATAGACAGGATCTGAATTAGGAGTAGCCAGCATGGATTTGTGCGTGGAAGGTCATGTTTGACAAACCTTACTGAATTTTTTGAAGAAGTTACGAGGAATGTTGATGAGGTATGGCAGTGGATGTAGTCTATATGGACTTCAGCAAAGCCTTTGACAAAGTTCCACATGGAAGGTTAGTTAAGAAGGTTCAGTCATCAAGGTATTAATGCTGGAGCAATAAAATGGAATTCAACAGTGGCTAGATGGGAGATGCCAGAGAGTAGTGGTGGGATAATTTTTTATCGGGATGGAGGCCGGTGACTAGCGGGGTGCCTCAGGGATCTGTTTTGGGCCCAATGTTGTTTGTAATATACATAAATGATCTGGATGATGGGGTGGTAAATTGGATTAGTAAGTATGCCGATGATACTAAGGTAGGAGGTGTTGTGGATAATGAGGTGGGTTTTCAAAGCTTGCAGAGAGATTATGCCAGTTAGAAGAATGGGCTGAATGTTGGCAGATGGAGTTTAATGCTGAGAAGTGTGAGGTTCCACATTTTGGCGGGAGTAATCCAAATAGAACATACAGGGTAAATGGTAGGGCATTGAGGAATGCAAAGGAACAGAGAGATCTAGGAATAACAGTGCATAGTTCCCTGAAGGTGGAGTCTCATGTAGATAGGGTGGTGAAGTAGGCTTTTGGAATGCTGGCCTTTATAAATCAAAGCATTGAGTACAGAAGTTGGAATGTAATGTTAAAATTGTACAAGGCATTGGTAAGGCCAAATTTAGAATATTGTGTGCAGTTCTGGTCACCAAATTATAGGAAAGATATCAATAAATTAAAGAGAGTGCAGAGACGATTTACTAGGATGTTACCTGGGTTTCAGCACTTAAGTTACAGAGAAAGGTTGAACAAGTTAGGTCTCTATTCATTGGAGCATAGAAGGTTGAGGGGGGATTTGATCGAGGTATTTAAAATTTTGAGAGGGATAGATAGAGTTGACGTGAATAGGCTGGCTTCCATTGAGAGTAGGGGAGATTCAAAGGAGAGGACATGATTTGAGAGTTAGGGAGCAGAAGTTTAAGGGAAACACGAGGGGGTATTTCTTTACTCAGAGAGTGATAGCTGTGTGGAATGAGCTTCCTGTAGAAGTAGTAGAGGCCAGTTCAGTTGTGTCATTTAAGGTAAAATTGGATAGGTATATGGACAGGAAAGGAGTGGAGGGTTATGGGCTGAGTGCAGGTAGGTGGGACTAGGTGAGATTAAGAGTTCGGCACGGACTAGGAGGGCCGAGATGGCCTGTTTCCGTGCTGTGATTGTTATATGGTTATATGGTTATATTAATCGAGAGTAGTGGTATTATTTTTTCTTCTCTTATATATACTTGTTTATGTTACGGGGGAACTGGGGGAACTTTGGATCGATTGCTATGGGATTCACGTGTGTAATCATGGCGATTGCCATGACCCGTACAACGGAGGGGGTAATGTTGTGTTTTTTTTCTTTATTCACAACTTGCCAAAGAAGACAAACTGTGCAAACACAAAAGAAAGAAAGAGAAGAAGAAGAAGAAGAAGAAGAAGAAGAAGAAGAAGAAGAAAGAAGAAGAAGAAGAAGAAGAAGAAAGAAGAGAAGAAGAAGAAGAAGAAGAAGAAGAAGAAGAAGAAGAAGAAGAAGAAGAAGAAGAAGAAGAAGAAGAAGAAGAAGAAGAAGAAGAAGAAGAAGAAGAAGAAGAAGAAGAAGAAGAAGAAGAGAAGAAGAAGAAGAAGAAGAAGAAGAAGAAGAAGAAGAAGAAGAAGAAGAAGAAGAAGAAGAAGAAGAAGAAGAAGAAGAAGAAGAAGAAGAAGAAGAAGAAGAAGAAGAAGAAGAAGAAGAAGAAGAAGAAGAAGAAGAAGAAGAAGAAGAAGAAGAAGAAGAAGAAGAAGAAGAAGAAGAAGAAGAAGAAGAAGAAGAAGAAGAAGAAGAAGAAGAAGAAGAAGAAGAAGAAGAAGAAGAAGAAGAAGAAGAAGAAGAAGAAGAAGAAGAAGAAGAAGAAGAAGAAGAAGAAGAAGAAGAAGAAGAAGAAGAAGAAGAAGAAGAAGAAGAAGAAGAAGAAGAAGAAGAAGAAGAAGAAGAAAGAAGAAGAAGAAGAAGAAGAAGAAGAAGAGAAGAAGAAGAAGAAGAAGAAGAAGAAGAAGAGAAGAAGAAGAAGAAGAAGAAGAAGGAAGAAGAAGAAGAAGAAGAAGAAGAAGAAGAAGAAGAAGAAGAAGAAGAAGAAGAAGAACAAACAACAACTAACAAAATGCTGGAGGAACTCAACTCAGCAGGCCAGGCAGCATCAATGGAAAAAGGTACAGCTTACATTTTGGGCTGAGACCCCTTTAGCAGAACATGAGTAGTAGAATCTTTGACAAGAGTTCATATGTTGTGGAATCATTTCAGTGTTGGGAGGGAGTGAATTAACCTTGCTGGTTCAGGAGCCTGTGGGTTGAAGAATAATAATTGTTCCTAAACCTAGCGGTGTGGGGGCCTAAGGCTCCTGTACCTCCTTTCCAATGGCAGCAGCAAGGAAGAGAGCATGGCCTGGATGGTAGGGGTCCTTGATGATGGGACAGCTCTCCTTGTAGATGTGCTCAATGCTGGGAAAGGATTTTCCTGTGATGGAATAAGTTGTATCCATTACTTTTGACATTGTAATGAGCATTCAGTCCATGATGACAGAAGAGAAAAGCTTGTTTATCTTAACTGCTATTTTTATTGCGATAAGCACAATAGCAGACAGATCATAATAGCTTAGTGAAAATTAACTCATATAGAGACAGGGGAGGTGATGATTACACACCTTGATTACAGTCAGGGATGGCACAACAAACACACAAGCTAACAACTGCATAACCCAACCTAAAATAAATGAACTTGACGTATCACCATAACTCTACTGAACACGCACACCACAAATGCATTTTAAGGAAAGAACAGTAAGTAGTGCTGGCTGTTAGGAGAGCTGGGGTGAGCTGGTCGACCATGACCCAGAGCTCAGGGGGTCAGCATCCCCAGAGTCCACAACAAAGTCCCGAAGTCCAGTGGTGATCAACACCTTCACCTGGGGTACTGGGGGTAGATCCCCCAGGGTGCTACATACTGTTTAGTGGAGGCAAGAGGCAGGGCAGCTGGAGTGTCATCTGCTTCCCTCAGCCTCGCTGGGTCAATGGTAGCCAAGGGCCAATATGGCGGGCAGCCAGTTCCGGTGCAGCAAGGCTACCTTCTGCCGCATCAATATAACTCGTCGGCGATGCAGTCAAGCACCTCCCCGGCTCCTTCCAGTGGCTTCCACACTTGGGTGATAGGCCCTTCTTCGAGGAGGGGCAGCAGACCCAATGCTCAGACCCCCCACAGTAAAGCTCTGTACCCGACTGCGGCATCATGTTTGCTTTTGGCAACCACTAGCTGCAGGTACCCCAGCCAGCTTCCCCAGGAATCTGTGACTTGGGAAGAGGGCCAGACACCGGCTCCACCACCCTGCGCGGCTCCCGCCCGAACATGAGCGTGGTTGGCGTACAGCTGGGTGCTCTCCTGAATTGCTGTCCGGTGTGCCCTCAATTCTAGGGGGTAGGTGGTGATGTCAGCTGACGAGAATGACAAGCTGCATAGCCCAGGGTGTGATTAAAGCACCCTGCCAGCCCATCACTTTGTGGGTGCGGCGGGGAATGCTTTGTGCTTTGGTGATTCCCAGCTACGGCAGACCTCACTAAGCGCCAGCTCCTCAAAGTTGTTTGTCTCTACCTATCCCCCTAAGCTCACCAATTCCTTTGTGGAAAATTCTCCGAGCTCCATTGTCTGAAAGGTGCCCATTGTACCATCTTCCTCACATTCCTGAGTCTCCTTCTCCTCCAACCATCCCCACCCCCAAAGGAGGAAGCTGCAGGCCATGACCCCCAAAGTGGGGTTGTGGAAAAGTAAGATCACTGACCTAGCCTGTACTGTTTCAGGAATGCACAGGAGAGGGCCAATCATCTTGAGGATTAAACCAATGGCTCCACGCAACTCTCTCTACCTCGTTTTCATTACTCAGCCAGACATTCCCATCCGCCCAGGTCACATAGTAGGATCATCACCCCGCCTCCATTATGGCTCAAAACCTTAACCAGGGTCAGGCTGCCAACCAGCTCTGCGTCTGGCCTCTGAGTGCTGTGACTTCATTAGCTGACAAGCTATTTGTATAGTTGTATCCTGTAACTTTGTAGCCCAACTCTAAGCCATCACAAGTGATTCTCTCAGAATAATATAGCACTGTCGGAGATCTTCCAATTCATTCTTAAGGCTTGCTTCATGTTATACCGGTGTCTTACAAATGCTGATAACAGACAGAAAGCATTCTGACGACTACACTTCCTCTTGGGAAAAGCCAATGATTTAACTACAGAAACAACGTGATGCCCCAATTTCAACCCCAGTGAAATCTAATCGGTCTGATTAATCTATAACCATATAACAATTGCAGCACGGAAATGGGCCATCTCGGCTCATCTAGGTCCATGCCAAATGCTTACTCTCACCTAGTCCCACTGACCCACACTCAGCCCATAACCCATTTCCCTGTCCATATACCTATCCAATTTTACTTTAAATGACAGTATCGAACCTGCCTTTACCACTTCTACTGGAAGCTCATTCCACACAGCTACCACACTGAGTAAAGAAATTCCCCCTCATGTTACCTTTAAACTTTTGCCCCCCTAACTCTCGAATCATGTCTGAATCTCCCCTACTCTCAATGGAAAAAGCCTATCCACATCAACTCTATCTATCCCTCTCATAATTTTAAATACCTCTATCAACCTTCTACGCTCCAAAGAATAAAGACCTAACTTGTTCAACCTTTCCCTGTAGCGTAGGTGCTGAAACCCAGGTAACATTCTAGTAAATCTCCTTTGTACTCTCTCTATTTTGTTGATATCTTTCCTATAATTTGGTGACCAGAACTGTACACAATACTTCAAATTCAGCCTTACCAATGCCTTGTACAATTTTAACATTACATCCAAACTCCTATACTCAATGCTCTGATTTATAAAGGCCAACATACCAAAAGCTTTCTTCACCACCCTATCCACATGAGATTCTACCTTCAGGGAATTATGCACCATTATTATATATGACAAACAATATTGGACCCAGTACAGATCTCTGAGGCACACCACTAGTCACCGGCCTCCAAACTGACAAACAGTTATCCACCACTATTCTCTGGCATCTCCTATCCAGCCACTGTTGAATCCATTTTACTACTTCAAAATTAATAGCCAACGATTGAACCTTCCTAACTAACCTTCCATGTGGAACATTGTCAAAGGCCTTACTGAATTCCATATAGACAACATCCACTGCTTTACCTTTGTCAACTTTCCTTGTAACCGCTTCAAAAAGTTCAATAAGATTTGTCAAACGTGATCTTTGACACACAAATCCATGCTGACTGTTCCTAATCCAACCCTGTCTATCCAGATAATTATATATACTATCTCTAAGAATACTGTCCATTAATTTACCCACCACTGACGTCAAACTGACAGGCCTATAATTGCTAGGTTCACTCTTAGAACCCTTTTTAAACAATGGAACCACATGAGCAATACGCCAATCCTCCGGCACCATCCCCGTTTCTAATGACATTTGAAATATTTCTGTCAGAGCCCCTGTTATTTCCACACTAACTTCCCTCAAGGTCCTAGGGAATATCCTGTCTGGATCTGGGGATTTATCCACTTTTATATTCCTTAAAAGCACCAGTACTTCTTCCTCTTTAATCATCATAGTTTCCATCTACCAGCGTTCTGTAAGACTTCCAAAACCCTCACTATTATCTGTCCAACCTAGGACTCTGCATCTCGCAAATGGAGGGCCCTCTCTTCCAAATAACCTTTGAAATGCTTTCCTGCTCAAAAAGCCATACCCTGCTCAGGAATTAGATTTGCCAATATGGCAAGAGAGACGGAAATCGCACTGATTTTGAATAATTATATTGTTCATTTATTTACAAAGAGTAAAAATCCGATCAAACATTCCGGCTCCCCATGTCATGGAAACTGCAAAACTGAATATTCAACAGACATACATAAATTCAACAAACACACTTAGTTGGAAGTGTGTGCAGTGCATTCCTTCCCAGTGGCTGCATGTGCCATTTGCCTTAAACAAAGGAAGGGAAAGAACTTCCCACACATTCTCTCTATATACCCACGAGATTTGAAACTGGACACCTGACAGCTATCCAGCGGAAAACCAGCTGCAGTTTCTAAACTAACCAATTACGGCAGAAGCAGCTTCAGACAATTAGAATAAGCTATGCCCCCACAGGACATTTGCTTGCTGCGTAGCTGCTGGTGGTCAATGGTGGGGAGCTTCCATCATCAGTGCCGCTTGCCCCGGCTCCACTCCTCGAGGTGGCAACAGTAGCGACACTTGATGGCCTCACTGGGATGGTGAGAGGTGGTGTTAGCATTATTGCAGTGCTGTGCCTAGAAATTGTAGTCCTGGAGATCTCCAGCCTCTGCACCAGCTGCTCTGCTGCCACATTTCCTGCACTGCCAGCACGGTGCCACTAGAGGGCACTACAGAAGAAACGTCGTACCGCTGTGCCAGTGTGGATGCCGCCCACAGGGGCGTGGTGAATTGTCTTGGGATGGCTGGTGATAGTGTTCATCTTCTCATCACAGGTTACGCTGTGTTGTGCTGCGTTTCATTGGTCCTCTGCAGGGTGCGCTGTGCTGCGTTGGGCCGCCGTGGAACTGGTGGTGGTTGTTACTGAGCCTGCCTGGTTCAGTTCCTGGAGCTACCCTGCCGGAGAGCCAGGGCTTCAGCACTGAGGTAGAGGGTTGCCCCCCGCACGTCCACACAGGCCCTCAGCAGGAGAGCAGATCCAGGCCAATGAAGCAAGAGTCCCGGATATCAGCTAGCCGCATCCCGTGCTCGGCTGTGCTTTCCCCCCACTGTGATGCAGAGCCACTTCTTTCTTCTGATCACCACACCATCACCGGTGACTGTGGCCAGCTGGACTGCCATCGTTGTCCACCCAGGCAGGGATAGCTGGTCCATGTTGGGGAAGGCACTGGGACAGATGAGGCCGATGGGAAACCAGGTATCCACCGATGCGTGGCATCTGATGCCCTCCACCCCTCAGTCCATGTATAAGCTTTTCTCTCCCCAAACGGCCCACCGGGGGAGGTGGCAATGGTGGGACTCTGCTGGAGGTCTTGGTTGGCATGGTACTGGTGAGGTACAGTTCCACGCCACGTGGCCTGCCTCACCACACAGGTAGCAGAGGTCGCACCATGGCACATGGCAGGGCTGGTGTGGCGCTGGTCGAACCGTGGGCACCTCTTTGTCAGTATCCTCCTCCGATGACACAGAGCCGGGCTTGCGGCTTGTGGGGCCACGCTGGAATGCTTCCGGGGGCTAAAGTTGCTTCTGCTCTCTCTGCCTCTGCCAATGCCTTGGCCAGCGATGCTGGTGATGTCAGGCAAACATGCTGCTGAAGGCGCACCGGTGTCAATGCTTTTACAAAGGCAAGCTCTTCCTGGGCTGTGGGAGGGAACTGGCTGAACTAGCCATGCCAAGCATGGTAGCAGTGAACTAATGTGAATGCCCCCAGGCTCTCTCCCAGGCAGCGCCACCTGCTGCCCAGGTCTTCATTCATTATGGCCTCTGATTGAAACACTGCTCCAGGGCCGCTACGAATGCCCCGTCGTCATGCTGCTCAGCTGGCATTTGGTTGAGTTGGGCCCACAAGGCAACCCCTCCAGCACCAGGGCAAGGGCAAGGTGCACCATTGGCTGTGGTGTCTTGGTTCCCTGGCCTGGGCTGCAAGGGAGACGGGTGATGCGCTCCACCATTTACTGCGGGTTGGAGAGCCTGGGTATGCTTGCCGTATCGGGAAAGGCACATCACCTGCCTGGTTCCCAGGTTCTCCCTCCGGGTTGGCGTCCCGCCTTCGGGAGCCTGGCCCGGGGGTGCAGGAGAAACATACTGCTCAGTCCCTCAACTTATCTCCTGGTTCTTAAGGCGCTCGATCCAACAGCATAGCTCTTCAATTTTACACCCCGCTCCTGACACCGGTGCGGTGAGCATTTGGTCCATGATGACAGATGAGAAAACTCATTTATCTTAACTGCAATGTTTATTGTAACAAGCACAATAGCAGAAAGAATGCCATCACTCAGTGAGAACCAACAGTCAAATACTGACAGGGGTAGTGATATTACACACCCCAGTTACAGTCAGGGTTGAACAGAAACACACAACCTAACAATTGTATAACCCGGGCTGAGATATAACAATAAATGAACTTAATAATCTCACTACAATTCTACTGAACATGAACACCACAAATGCATTTTAAGACATTAAGAAAAACAAGTAGCTAATGCTCACTGCTAGAGATGTTGGGGCAAGCTGTTGACCAAGCCCCTGGAACAGCATAACATCCATACCTTCTATATGCTGGCTCATCACCACCTTTGATTTGGCCAACAACAGTGGTGTTATTAGCAAACTTGAATATGACATTGGATTTGTGCTTAGCCTTACAATCTTAAGTATAAAGTGAGTAGAACAGGGGGTGAAGCACACATCCTGTACTGATGGTGATTGTGGAAGTCATGTTTTTGTCAATCTGAACAGATTGGGAAATGGTGGAACTGATCCTATGTTGAATAGTGGCAGAGACCATAGGTATAGCTGGGTAGCAGACTGGGTTGTTGTGAAATAATAGTTCTGAGGAGAATTCAGAGGGGATAGAGAAAAGATGATTTTCTTACATTTTTGATACTGATGTGAGTTTCTATATGGATTACATCATGGACATCTTCAAAAGGTGATGCTTCAAAAGGCTGTAAAGACCCCCTTCCCTCAAGACTTGTCCTCTTTACATTGATACCATCAAGGAGGAGGTACCGGACCCTGAGAACAAACACTCAACATTTTAGGAACAGCTTCTTCCCTTCCACTTTCAAATATCTAAATGGACAATGAACCTACTTTATTTTTTGCTCTCTTTTTCTACTAGTTATTAAACGTGTGTGTGTATGTGTGTGTGTGTGTGTGTGTGTGTGTGTGTGTGTGTGTGTGTGTGTGAGTGTGTGTGTGTGTGTGTGTGTGTGTGTGTGTGTGTGTGTGTGTGTGTGAGTGTGTGTGTGTGTGTGTGTGTGTGTGTGTGAGTGTGAGAGAGAGAGTGTGTGTGTGTGTGTGTGTGTGTGTGTGTGTGAGAGAGAGTGTGTGTGTGTGTGTGTGTGTGTGCCTGAATCTAAGTCTGATTATGATTCTGAGGTGCAAGGAAGTTCCATATGTCAGGATTTCCAGAGAGCATCCCATACTGAAGCAATGTGGCATTGGTAAAAATAACAAGAGATACTACTGCCAGGAGCAAATCTCCAAAGCCCCAGAAGCAATGCTGCAAGCAAGCTTCCATGTTCTGTAACTGATACCGTGCACGCATACGCGCGCGCGCACACACACACACACACACACACACACACACACACACACACACACACACACACACACACACACACACACACTGACCTGCATATCCCACCCAACACCATAGGTTCCTAAGTGTACACACACACACACACACACACACACACACACACACACACACACACACACACACACACACACACACACACACACACTCACACACACACACACACACACACACACACACACACACACCGACCTGCACATCCCACCCAACACCATAGGTTCCTAAGTGTACACACACACACACACACACACACACACAGTGTGCATGCTTTAATGGCATTTGTGTGTTTTAAGAACATGCAAACATTCACCCAACAACCTGGCTTCCACAGCTGCATGTGGCAACAAATTCCACAAATTCACCACGCTTTGGCTAAAGAAATTTCTTTGCATCTCTGTTTTTAAAGGGCGCCCCTCTATCCTGAAGCTGTGCCTCCTGTCCTAGACTCTCCCACCATGGGAAACATTCTTTCCACATCTACTCTGTCTAGGCCTTTTAATATTTGAAAGGTTTCAATGAGATCCCCCCTCATTCTTCTAAATTCCATTGAGTACAGACCCAGAGCAATCAAACGTTCCTCATATGATAACCTTTCATTCCTAGAATCCTTTCATTCCTAGTATGATTTTGTAAAATCATGGGAGATCTGATTTCAATCATAGCTAAGCACTTCCTTTTATAGAATCTGCAGAAACATTTTGGCACTTGCTTAAGTATCTATCTGCCTCTGTATTTAAAATATTTAAGGACTATTTGTATTGACCAAATCAAAGAGATTTTCAGAGAACCAAGTCTCTGGAGTAGAAACAAACTCTCCAGATCTGGCCCATCAAGATCCTACAGAATCTTACATCTTACCGTAGGTACCTCTCACTCTTCTAAACTCCAGCAGATACAAGCTAAGCAAGGCATGTTCATCCTTTTTAAAAATAGAGACCAAAATTATACCTCAGATATGGTCTTGTTGCCAAATCAATAATAAACACACATCAGACAATGTATTTGCCTAGCAACTATTCTTCTTTATTAATCATGATTGATTCAAACAGCTGAAAGATTCACCACATAGTTTAAGATGATCACTCTTTTTTTGTTTCAGTTTTTAGTTAATTGCACACATCCAACATTTCAGGAAATTCACTATCAGAATTCTGAACAAGCCATAAGCTCATGAACACTATTTCACCTTTTCCTCTCTTTTGCATTACTTTTTAAATATTTTTTTGTAACTTATAGCAATTTTGTCCCTGTATTGCACTATACTGCAGCAGCAAAACAGGTTTCATGATATACGTCAGTGATAATAATCCTGATCCAGATTCTGACTCTGAACTCCTTAGTTTACTTTCACAACTTCCAAACCCGATACCTGTATTTGGATATTATCTACTCTTGATGAACCCGGCCAGGATTCGACCTTTGTGAGTTCTTCTGAGTCCCTGAGTCAGGGTTATCTTAAGTGGTTGGTTTCCGGAGCCTCTGCTGGTGGTCATCTTATAAGGCAACTTCTTATCTGTCTCTCCACATACCTCCTATACATTGTTTAGTTCCTTACTGTCTCTTCACAGCCTAAATGCCAATCCATATCCATTCCAACATGAGTTTACTTAACTTCTTCAAATCGCTGCTGGCTCTACAATTCTTTTAACCATTTGGTTCCCAAATTATCAGAGTTTTCATTTGAGATTTGTAATCTATCTTACAATACTTTTCTGCAAGATGGCAGATTTCAAATGCCTTTATCTGCTTTTCTGTATTCCAGCTAGCTTGGGATGCTTACAATGAAGTAGTCCATAAAGTTCAAAGGTTGAAGTAAATTTATTGTCGAAGTACCTATATGTCAGCATATACTACCTTGACATTCACTTTCTTGCAGGAATTCACAGTAGAACAAATAGATACAATCAAATCAATGAAAAACTACACGCAAAGAAAGACTGACAAAAGATCAATGTGCAAAAGAAGGCAAACTGTGCAAATACAGAAAAGTAAAAATACATAAATAAATAAACAATTAAATAAATAATACTGAGAACATGAGATATAGAGTCTTTGAAAGTGAGTCCATTGAAATAATTCAAAGCTGAGGTGAGTGAAGTTATCCATACTGCATCTGGAGCCTGATGGTTGAAGGGTAATAACTCAGCCTGGTGGTGTGGGTCCTAAGGGTCCTGTACTTACATTCCGATAGTATCAGTGAGAAGACCACATGGCCTTAATGGTGTCCTTGATAATGTGTCTTGTTTTTTTTGTGGTAGCACTCTTTGTAGATGAGTTTCATGGTGAGGAGGGCTTTGACTTAATGGACTGGGCTTTATCCAGCACTCTTTGTAGGCTTTTCTACTATTGGGCACTGGGCTTCTGTACCAGGCCATGATGCAATCAGTCAGGATACTCTCCACAGGGCATCTACATAAGTTTGTCAAAGTCTAAATGACATGCTGAATCTGCACAAACTACTAAGAAATTAAATGGGTTATTGTGCTTTCTTTGTAATGGCTGGTCTCAGGACAGATCCCCTGATATGATAACGCCAAGGAATTTAAAGCTGATGACCCTCTCCACCTGCGATCCCCTAATGAGGACTGGCTCATGGACCAACTTCTTCTTCTTGCAGACAATAATCATCTCCTTCATTTGGTTGACATTGAGTGATTGGTGCCGGGCACCCCTTAACCAGATTTTTAGTCTCCCTCTAACATGTCGATTTGTCACCACCTTTAATTTGGCTAACAATAGTGATATCATCAGCAAACTTAAATGTGGTATTGCAGGTGTGCTTAGCTTCAAAGTCATGGGTATAAAGTGAGTAGAGCAGGAGCTAAGCACACAGCCCTTTGGTGCACCTGTGCTGAAGGTGATTGTGCAAGAGATATTGTTGCCAGTCTGTATTGAGGTATAAGGCAGTAAAGCTGTCTTAGTGATGATCTCACTTGAAATTGTCCAGGTATCAATTATATGAACTGCCTTCACTTTGTTCTGTGGTTTTCAACATCTCTTCCTTGGCAGAAAATCTCTTTGCAAAGCCTGATGGGATACTTTATATCACTCTAGATGCTCCAATCCCTCTTATACCATATATAACACATTCAATTCCCACAGAAATATGCAATAACATTATGGTAGGCTTTTTAATTGTTTTTAATTTGTGCAGAAGAATATTGAAATTCTGCCCTGCAGCTCACTTTACAGTCTGGAAGAATTTCTAACTCTGTGCTTTAAACTGGGATTCACTGTTATTCAGATACAATGCAATGATTGATCAAGTACTTTCCTGAGCTACTTTTTCTGCAGTTATTAGCAATGTTAATTCAAAATGTTACAAAATTGCTTGCAGTTTCACTGTTGTGACAGTAAGTTATGTTTGTGTTTCAGGATGTTTTATTACTGGCTCATGCTGTGGAGTTGTTGATGAAAGAATGTAAGTTGTACGGTATGGAAATGCTAGAAATAGTCACAATGAAGTTCACATAATACTGATGGTATGATGAAATATATTGAACTTTAGTAGCTTCAGTTTTTATTATTTGTACTCACAGTTCATATCTATCTGTCTGATACTGTCAGATAGTGAGATCTGTGACACCGGTAATGAGGATCACAAAGGTATGGTCAAGGGAAGTGAAGGAGTTTTTACAGGATTGATTTGAACTGTAGACTGAACAATATTCAAGGATTCATCTTAGAAACTAAATTAATATATCTCAGTCGTCATTGACTTCGTCAAGACCTGTGTGGATGAGTATGTGCCTTTGAAAATATAACATGATAAATTGTGGATGAACCAAGAGATTTGCAGTTTGCTGAGGGCTAGACCTGTAGCATTCAAAATTGGTGATCCAGAACTATATGAGGCTTTAAGAGCTAAGTAACAATTCCAATTGAAGGTAGAAAAGGAATCGAATGCACATCAATTCTGGCAGGGTTTGCAGGTCATTACTTCCTACAAGGCAAAACCTAACATCATGAGTGGCTGTGATGCTTCACTCCCAGGTGAGCTTAAAGCATTTTTTTCCTAAATGTTTTGAAAGAGAGAATAAAACTAAACCTGTGCAAATTCCAACAGCATCTGGTGACCCTATGAGCTCTGTCTCAACGTCAGAACATCTTTCAAGAGGGTGAACACTCACAAGGCATCAGGACTTGATGGTATTTCTCGCAGGGCAATAAAACTTTGTGCCAACTAACTGGCAGGAGTGTTTGAAGGCAGTTTCAATCATTCACTGCTGCAGTAGGAGCTTTTCCCTACTTCAAAAGGGTGAGAATGATACCAGTGCTCCAAAAATGCAGGGTTGGCTGTCATAATGCTTATCACCCAGTTGCACTCACATCCAAGTTGATGAAGTGCTTTGAGGGGTTGGGCATGGCCAGAAACAACTCTTGGCTAAGCACAGACTGCACCTCCTGTACTTTTTCTATCACCACAATAGGTCTACAGTGGATGCAGTCTCACTGGCTCTCCACCCAGCCTTCAACCATCTGGACAATAGCAATGCCTACATCAAACTGCTGCTTATTGATTACAGCTCAGCATTCAACACCATCATACCTTCAGTACTAATAACCAAACTCCAAAACTTGGGCCTCTGTACCTCCCTCTGCACTGGATCCTTGACTTCTTCACTGGGAGACACCTGTCAATGCAGATCAGAAATAGCATCTTCTCCTTGCTGTCAATCAATGCTGGCGTACCTCAGGGGTGTGTGCTCCAAAGGTTCAAAAGTTCGAAGGTCGAAGTTAATGTCAGAGAAATGTATGTAGTGGGGTGGAGTTTCAAGATGGCGACGTAGACATCTGCCTTTTAGGCGCTCTTCATTTTTTAAGCTATAATCACCCTTTAATCAAATCTTTTCGTACTTAATCATATGGGTTGATATTTAGGATTTATTTTTCTTTTTAAAAATAACACTGGATTTAATTTTTTCAAACTTAAAATGTCTGTATCTAAGAAATCGTCTAAAGAGAAATGTATGCAATGTACATCCTGAAATGCTTTTTCTTAGCATACATCCCAGATCCCACCCCCCTCATGTAAGCGGCAGCAAGGAACGAACCCACTCCCCCACCAGCAAAAAAAAAGGAGCATCGGTACAGTCACCAAGCCCCAGTGTGAGCTAAGCAATAGCAAAGACACAGACCAAAGTTAACCCCAAAGGCTTCACAATTCATCTGATACTTGACAAACCACAGGTTCTCTCTCTCTCCCTTACAATATTAAAAGTCCATTTTGTCACTTTTTTTGAGCTCTGTGTCCAAAGATCGCAAAGACCTCAGGTCTTCGGGCCCACAGAAAAAGATTTTCCGGCCTTCCTGATCACACTCGAGTCTCCTGCCATGACACCAACCCTCGATCCACCCAACTCCAGAGCCCTGGAGATCTTAGGCTTCCGAACACGATCGAGACTCTCAGGCCAAACCCTTGGCATGTCGAATGACAGCCAGTCGTGGAACCCCGAGAACTGGTCCCATTCCTGTAAAGAACCAAAGCCTGTCCACTTCTCTACTCTATCTACACCTATGACTGTATGACAGTGTGTTCAGCACAGTTCAAACAGCACCTGTAAATTTGCCAATGACACAACTATTGCTGGCCGAATTTCAGATGGTGACAAGGAGGTGTACAGGAGTGAGATAGATCAGCTTGATTGGACTTGAGGAAGGGGAAGGAGAGGAAACACACTGGCTCTAATCAAGTGGTCAGCAATAGAAAGAGTGAGCAGTTTTAAATTCCTGGGTATCAACATCTTTGAATATCTATCCTGGGCCAAACTTACTTCATTAGGATTTTGAAGAGATTCCATACAGCATGTCACCAAAGACTCTAGCAAATTCTGGCAGAAGTACCTTGTAGAACCTTCCAACAAGTTGTATCACTGTCTGTTAGGAAAGAACAACTAACTGCACAGGATTGGAAAAAATGCTGAAGTAAGTTGCAAATTCAGCCAGCTTCATCATGAGCACTAGCCTCCCCAGCGTTGAGGACATCCTCAGAATGCGATGCCTCAAAAAAGCAGCATTCACCATTAGGGACCCCTAATGCCCACTTCTCATTGGTATCATCAAGGAAGAGGTACAGGAGCCTGAAGCCACGCACTCAATGTTTTAGCAACAGCTTCTTCCCCTTCACCATCGGATTTCTAAACAGACAATGAACATGTACATTACCTCATTAATTTGTATATGCTCTCTTTTGTGCATTAATTATTTTAATGTAATTATATATTAGTGTAATTTATCATTGTTTTGTGGTTATTTATTGCACTGTCTTGTCATGAAACAGCAAATTTCATGAGACCATGTGGAACAGGCCCTTCCGGCCCAACAAGCAGTGCAACCCAGCGACCCACCTTTTTAACACTAGCCTAATCACTGGACAACTTACAATGACCAATTAAACCATTAACTGGTAAACCTTTGGACTGAGGGAGGAAATCACAGCACCCGGAAGAAATCCACGCACACACGGGGAAAAAACATACAAACTTTCTTACAGATGGTGAGAATTGAACCCTGAACTTCAACACCCCAAGCTGTAATAGTGTCGTGCTAACCACAACACTACCATGGCTAATTTCTTCATATGGTGTGAAACTGCTTTCTTTAAAGATGCTGGTGATATTTCTCATGTCAATCTTTTTTTCTTAGGGCAGTAAATAAGTTTCCAACTGGTATATAGTATGTTAGCATACAGGAATGAATGTGTGTATAGATTAAAACTGATATTAAAGTGTTCGTATTCTTCATGAATCAAATCATCTCTCTGATAAGGTAGCTATGGTTTCATGTGACTATGATGCTTGAGCAATCCATTGTGTACTCAGGTGCTGAGATCCTAAATAACGTGTGTCATCACAAGGTGTCATAATTGAATTACTAACATTGTGAAGGGTGTGTATTTTGTCAAAACCAACATCCTTTGACAAGTTTATTTATTTGGTTCATTAATGGAACTTTCTTTTATGGAACTGGCCACTCTGTTTCATGTCATAGAAACTGATAGCATGGAAACAGTCTCCTTTTCATGGTCAAATCTGCACTGACCATCAAGCACCTATTTACACTACCCACTTCAAGCCCATTTTATTTCCCCTACGCTTCGTCAGCCCTGCCTTAGGTTCCACCATTTCACCATTCAACTACACATTAGAGGCAAATTACAGAGGCCAATTAACCTACCATGGAATAATCTCCCAATTTATTTGGCCTTGAAATGATACATACTCAGTGGCCACACCTGTACTCCTGCTTGTTAATGCAAACTTCTAAACAGCCAAATGTGTGGCAGCAGCTCAATGCACAAAAGCATGCAGACACGGTCAAGAGGTTCAGTTATTCAGACAAAACATCAGCATGGGGAAGAAATGTGATCTGAGTGATTTTAACTGTGGAATGATTGTTGGTGCTAGACAAGGTAGTTTGATGGTTTGAGTACCTCAGAAACTGCTTATCTCCTGGGATTTTCACTGCAACAGTCTCCAGGCTCCAGAGTTTGCAGAGGATGGTGTGAGAAGCAACAAAAAAACATCCAGTGAGTGGCAATTCTGTGGGTGAAAATGCCTTGTTAATGAGAGAGGTCAGGGGAGCATGAACAAACTGGTTCAAAACTAACAGGAAGGTGCTAGTAACTCAAATAACAGCACGTTACAGCGGTGGTGTGCAGAAGAACATATCGGAATGAACAGCACATTGAAGCATGAAGTGCATGGGCTACAGCTGCAGAGGAGCATGCTGGGTTCCATCCCTATACTTAATAAAGTGGCTGTTGAATGTGTGTCACTTATACACTAGAATCAATTCTTTACAGGTAAGCCATTGCTTATGAACTGCATCTTTTAAAGTAGTTTTCCAACCTACCATGGCAATTCACATCTCTGTTTTTGTAGTTGCTTTCAATCAGACACGGTATAAAACTTGATCACCAAAGAGCCTGCTCCCTTTTTGGTTCCTCAGAAACTGATCTTACCACCTCTTATACTCTCCATGAATTTTTCCTGCAGAGCAGAGGGACATCCATTTAGAATAGAGATAAGGAAGAATTTCTTTGGCCAAAGGGTGCTGAACAGATGGCTGTGGTGGTCAAGTCATTGGGTATATTTAAAGAGGAGTTTGATAATTTCTTGATTACTCAGGGTGTTAAAAGTTATTCAATGCATAGTAGAATTAATCTAACTGGATGACTAACTGACTTTCAAACTAATTTCCCCAATGTCTCTTCAAATGTATTAACATTAGAACTCAAACATCACTCAAACTATATATTTTTTTATTTTCAAACTATACCTTCTCAACGTTGGCTGTTCAATTCCATCAAAAATTTTAAAAAATGTTGTTGACAATTTATTTCTGTCACCACTATTACCAGTTATTGTTTTATCCACTTTATTGGTTGATTAATTGGAGCAATTTAATCCTTAGTTTCATGTCAATAAACATATTTTTACTTTATAGTGGAAATATTCTTGCCTGATGCGCAGAGCACAATAACTTATTCCTCTCAGTTTATTAAGTTCTCTAAATCTAAATATACTTATAGCATTTTGAGAAGACAATGTTCACTGTTGTGATGGAATGAATGCAAATGAATTAAAAATATTTTTTTTGATAAATCAAGCATAAAATGATGAGATGTGTCAGTGTTTGCATTTTAATATGACATGTTTAATAGCAGTATTGAAAGTGGAAGAATATTATGACCTTCAGTTCAAATGTTAATGCAATATTATTGAAGGTCATAATCATCTATGATTCCAATAGTCTAGGATCTTCTTCACTTTCAAAATTTATAAAATAGATTAATCATTCCAACTTAAGATGATGTTTTAACCTTGTGTAGCTTATCTATATTTCTCAAGACTGTCAAAGCAAGTAGTCTTCCCAACATGTAGCTGTAGGAAATAAGGTGGCAATCAATGAAACATCAAGGTG
Source organism: Hypanus sabinus (assembly GCF_030144855.1). NCBI lineage: Eukaryota > Metazoa > Chordata > Chondrichthyes > Myliobatiformes > Dasyatidae > Hypanus > Hypanus sabinus. The sequence continues at coordinate 40,202,615 of NC_082720.1, forward strand.
ACTTTGAAGGAATAATGAATTGTACAGCTTTCATGCCTACAATCGGGTGTAATTTCATAAAGCACTCATAATGAGGGCAAGGGAAAAGAGCACCATCTTTGGTGTGATCTGTTAAAATGAATATGCTCATTATCATTGTTCAGTCAACTCCCCTGGGTCATTAGAATTACAGTCTTTGCCATGATAAAATAACAAATATGCAGATATCAAACATGTCAGTGCATCTGTCCACCTAAAGGTTACATTTCACAATGGCATATAAAATTATGAATAATTTACAGATTTGAGTGAAAGTCAAAGTCATTTTAACATTTTAAATGTTGAATTTTAGGCTTCATCAGAATCTGGTTGTCCTTGTATACAAATCACAGCAAGTTAATGTGTAAGTATGGTAACTAACTACTAAAGACACCATTTTTACAGAGACAGTGATGTATGCAAGTGAACATGTTTAGTACAGATATGTATATTTAGTACAGAGACTGAATTAGGTGTACAGTTTGCACTTATTTTCTTTCTTGCCTAAGGAGAAATATTCTTTCCTTTGAGGTAGAGCAATAAATTTTCAATAGACAGATTTCTGGGATGAAGGATGGAGAAATTCACAGTTCATAACACTAAATGCACTTGCAGTTCCTTCACCTCAATGGTACTTCCTATAATAGAGTTTAATGCTCATGATTATTAATGAATTTCTAGGCAATAATATTCACAATGCATTTTGCAGGTAGATCTGTCGGGATGTTCACCTCTGGGTTCAGTCATAGGAAGCGACAACTTCAAAATAAGGAAATGGTGAAATTTGTTCAAAGTTTTGTGAATCAGAAATTCTGTAAGCACCCAAATAGCAATATTTTTGAAAAATGGAGCAGGCATGCACGGCTTCTGCCATCTCAGTCATGAAATGCTATGCAATTATTATTTAGAGATGATTAGCTTCCTAGCTGTTGGACAGTATATGAATTGCCTCAGATTATTGTTGGGCTAAGTTTAATATTTCTGAACTTATCTGTGGAAGTCATAATTTTGATGCAATATTGTCTAATTCATGATTGTCTAGTTATTTGTGGGAAATTAAATATGAAAAAGTTAATACATTAGAATAATATTAAATACATTTTCTGCCTATTTAGGTTGTTTGAGAATGATTATGAAACCTACCATTTAATTGTCACCTTGTTATTAGTATTTTGTATTTTTGATCCAATTTTTTTTTATTGGCATCCATTTGTAAGTTGTTGGATGACCAGTCCACTATTACGAAAGTCAAGCTTATTGCAAGTTGCTAAAGTGATTATGTAACCCTCTCACTGGGGCTCATATACAGATTTAGCTCATTAACTAACTCTGCTAACAGCCATGTGAGTCAGCAGTGAGAAAGTCACCTTTCATAAACAATATACTTCTAGTTTTGGTATAACTTGGAATTTAACCAACCAGGAATGTTGTGATGTTCCAATTAATTGAAACTCGATTTGAGTGAATACAGTGTAAATACTGCCCAGAGACAGCTATCAGTAGCCCAGAAATGCCAGATTATACACCAACATAAAATTATGAAGGAAGTATATTTACCAAGTTATCAACTTAACAAACAGTTACAGGAAAAAAGAAAAGAAAATTAAAAGAGCCAATACAGTCAAACAGGTCCAAAATGAACATAACATTGGAGCTCATACTGGAGAGGTCGGGATTTATCTGTTCCCTCCTGTGCTAGACCCTTGGTCTGTGTGAAAGCACCTGCTATATTCTGAAATCCCTTTGAAGACCTCTTGAACAAGCTGGATCTCTCTCAGGAGTATTGGCCCTTCCTCTTTGGAACCATTCATCTGCACAAAGCACTTCTTACAACAACATTCTGCAGCATCTTCCCTGTGTCCTGCTCAGCAGCTCCCAACAAAAGACCCCAAACCAGACTACTTCAGAAAAATCTTCCCCTTAGGTCTCTAGAACCTTCTCTCACATCCCACAATCCTTATTAGCTGACTCACATTCCTAGGTTGGGCATATTCCTTATCTTTAGCTGTAGCCAAAAAATTATTTTCAGCCTGGCACACTACTTTTACAGAAAACTGCAAATACAACCTACTTCACGGCTCAGCAATAGAAACCTTAACCAGGGCATTACAATTGAATCATATCTTCTTTCGCTTTTTAAAATAAGAATTTATATAATATTTCATCCTTCCAGAACACTCTGGGGAAAAATATAGGGGTTGAGTAAGCACAGAGAACATGTGTGATATGTTAAGAACAATATAATCTAAATGACACAAATGGTGCTTCCTAAGAGAGGATGGTGAAAGCTTGGTTATCATTGCTGATGGAGGTGTAAATAGAGAGAGGTCAGAGGTCTTGCATTTTGCAACATCCAGTCCATTATGACATAACTACAAGGGCTTGGATGTAGGTGACTCTCTGGAACTACTGGCAGGAAGTTTACTACTGTTCTACCGGGACAAGTTATTTGGTGTTAATTAGGTAAGCTTTGATACTGGCAATCAGTAATTCTGTGATCTCAAGCTGTACTGAAGTCATAAATTTAAACTTGCTAGATCAAATTCATGAAAACTAACAGGAGCAAGACTTCTATGGGGCCTTTCTATATCTCAAATCAGATACATCAGACTTCGGCAATCTATTTCAAACAAGCACCTTGTAAGGGAGCAGTAGTTAAATAAGCAAATCATTGTTGTTTTGCTTTTGGTATTTGGTGATCTTGACTAAAATATTAGTAGATAATTGTGAATAGTTTGTGGCACTCAGATATGAGTGGATTGCCACATGCACCTCTTCACTAAAAAGAAACAATTGTGTGCCTTTCATTTTTCTTCCATTTAAATTTTACCCACCGAGTCTCTTCCCACTTCACTCCTAAATTCAAGCTAAAATGTGATCTTACGGTTGTTTTAATGAAACCCAGGTGCAGTACCTCTGGTCAAAAGATTCACTGGGGTTTCTTGGTGAGGTAAACACCAGCTTCTGGTTGCTGGAAGAGTCTCAGAGGTGTGTGGTCATGCCCTTAAGATCTGTTGAGTTAACCCTCAGCTGTGTGTCTTTGTGTTAGATCAGCAAGAAAATAGGTACATAACCTATTCTCTGCTTGAAACAGATTATACATTCAAGTGGGAGCCCAATATTTCTGTATTGTTGTGATGAAAAAGCTATATGATGCATATTTAACTGGATATGTTATAAGCCTTTTGCTTCCATCCTCAGCATATCATTATAAATGCTTGACAAATAGGAGTTCCAAAATGTGTATCTTTGAGAAATATCTTACTTTGTTCCCTCCTTAAGGAGTGTTGCAAAGATCGACTGTGGAGAACCCAAGTGCAGGGCAGAGGCACGGGGACTTGACACGGAGATGGACTTGGACATGATTTGGACACGAAGTCTGGACTGGACTTGACTTGGACTCGGAGCCAGGACTTGGACTGAACTGGGACTCGGAGCCTAGACCTGGAACTGGAACATGAAGATGACAACACCAAAGACAGACGATTCATATCTTGGCTTGGAGGAGTGGAAAACAGCCAGCAATCCATGAAAACGACTGAATACACTAAGCATCCACAGGCACTGAAGCAACTTAGAGTCCATGATTCTCAGCTGCTCCAGGACGAGTATAGCCGCACTGGCTACGGTGATGAACCGTCGTGAGTAGAAGTAAGCCAGAGTTTTTATGCTGCCGGTTTGAATGAGGATCAGGTGCCCTAATCAAGAAGCCCGGAGGAACACGGGGGAAAAGGAAATTAACTGAAATGCGTAGTTAACGGACTGGACCATGGCAAGAAGTTATGAAAATGGTGGAAGATTTAATGTTTTGGAACAACAGAGAAAACATGTTATATTTGTATTTCCTTCTGGTTAATGTGATTTCTTAAAATTATTAATTTCAATAGTTTAGCCTGAACCTTAGCCATGCTGTTTTATGAACTTTTTTAATACAGAAGCACTGGCTATCACCAACTGAGTGAAGAGATCTTGTCAGCTCTGAAGAAGAACTTTGAATCTTGTATCACTGATGTATTGCATCAGTAGCTATTATCATCCTGTTTTATTATGTTTAGTGTCATAAAGCCATTTGAGTATCAGGAAATATCAAAAGATAATTGATTCCCTATATTGTTAGGCAGAGTAGATTCAAGATAACTTCTGAGGCATTGTCAATGAAAAATTATTTTTAAAAGCAAAATAGCTTAGGAATATTTCTCATCTTTCTATATACATTTTTGAGTATTACCTAGGAGAAAATGGCATGTTAATTGTGAGCTAATGAAATATATAATTAATATATTTACTTTTTGTTGTAAATCAAAGAAGATATACAAATCACAATGGATAATATCATCAGTGGCATGGAATCAATAAGAGTTTTAAACTCCTAATTTTCTCTCTCTCTCTCTCTCTCTCTCTCACACACACACACACACACACACACACACACACACACACACACACACACACACACACACACACACACTCCACCAACCCCACGGCCTTAAGAAAGCTTTTGAAGAGTTTTAACGATCTCTAATAGGCGAATGGAATTAAATAAATAAATATTTAACAGTTAAGTTACCTAAAATTGAACTTATTTGAGAGACATTAATTGAAAACTTTAAGATTAGGTAAAACAACGAAAAAGTAACAGACTGCTTACAGACACATACTACATCAGCGATCTTGGCCATCAAACTAAATGCATCTGACTCCTCCATTTAGGACATTGGTACTCTGATTCTGGAGTCAGTAGCAGATGTCCAATATGTTGACATATGACCTCTGCTTATTTTGGGCTTTCACATTGTAATGTTGAAGCATGGAACTCAGGGACAAACTGACCATGCACTGTAGTTAGCAAGCAGCTCCTTATAAAGCTGCCATCAAAAGATCAATACAATCCAACTTGTTGATATATTGACCAATTCACTATAAGTTTTTAGATTTTAGATAGAGAAGTAATGTCATTAAATATTTAAAAATAAAACAAGAATCTAATCAAATTGTCAAAGTGATCTGGATGTATGATACACCAACACCTTGAGTTCGTTCAATAAGGCCAATGCACAATCAAATCTAACTTAGTTCTATAGAGATGAGCTTGAAAATGAATGGGTGATACCAAGTGTTGAACCTCGTAGTCATGTTTACTATAGAGAAAATATAGAAAGACATTGGCAAGTGCAAAATAAAGCAAGTTCAAGGAAATTACCAGAAATGTAGAACTATTGCTCTCAGGAAAATTGCACTTGGTTTACTTTTCCTTGGCAAGAGTAGTGACAATAGAGATTTTTAAAATTATCAGGTTTTTGATAGAATTGTTACAATGGGTAGGTTTTCATTGTTGTTGTAAAACTAACCGCAAAAGTTATGCAATGTTTATACAATAACCAAAAATAAATCAAAGGGGGAATTCTGAAGCAAGATTTACCCAGTGAGTGGTGAAAACTGCTGGAGGGGACAATGGAGATTAATTTACTCTGTGGCATTTAAAGGCAGGGGACATGAAATAGAGGAGTATACAAATAATATAATGACAGAGAATGGGTGAAGGCTTAGGAAGGAAATTAGCAGATGCACTGGGCTAAATGGCATGCTTCTGGGTTTTATATTCTTTATGTGTGTTTGATGTGGCTGGTGAATACAGAGGTTTCCATTTTAAGAACAAGAACATCACTGGGAATTCAACATATCCTCCTTGAACTGGCTCTATGCCAGAACAATTCAAAACTAATTCTACTGTCACCCAATAGCTATTTATCTTTCTGTGATTCAGATATTATCCAGTTTCTGCTCAGAAGATGTAGTTATCACTGACTTAATCATACACTGCGGCAGAGCTTTTGATGCACCAACAATAACCTAACAATGTTTCTGATATTAAGAAAACATATTTTCCCACAGAAATTTTAAATGGTGGGCTTGTACCATTCATTCTAGCCTTACTGTAACTCTGAATTAGGTAACACAGACTACCAGTGCTGATCACACATAAAGTTGTGTCCTGAATCAATAAACATTATGGTTAATGCTGATTGGTTGCCAAAATTATGATAACAATGGGATTTAACTTTATTTGGCTGCTGACATTTCCCACCGCCAAGTCCACTGGCAGTGTGAGAGCTTTCTGAGGGTTCCCAAATGAACTCTAATGTTGACTCAATGTGCTAAATGTCTCTCTGCCAATCTGCAACAATTCTCTGTTTCTATTATCTTAACAGTTTTCAGTGGCATTTGAAGCACAGAAGGTTCTCATCGGCTTTAGAAGGGCTTTTAGTGTGTGAGTATTTTCTGAATATTTCTGCAACAGGAGCTTTCTCTAACACACTGAAGTCACTAGTTATGGCCACTTCTTGCAGCTCCAGAACCATCTGGAACAGCAGCATGCTTTTGGATCTGGTGAAATGGAGGGAAGGAAGATGTCAGCAAAGGCTGATGGGACACACTTTGGAAAATCTGGATGTGCCTTCAGTGGCACAAAGTGCACGTACTTCATTTACATTCTGCACTCTATTGAAAGTTGTAATTTCACATTTAATTTCACATTATGATGTGAATTTAATTTCACATAATTATTCTAGTGCATGCTGTTTATTGCTAACACATTCAGTGATTCTGCAAATTGTTGTACTTTATTTTAAGTTTGCATTCTTTCCTAAATCTTTATGTTTGACTTCGGAATATTTGTTCTAAATGGTTTCCATGAGCTTTATGTCTCATACTCAAGAGTGCACATAATTATATTCCAAAGATTGTTGCAACTAATTTATAATTACACTTGAACATTCTCTCCTCATATTTAAAATACAGCCAGGATACACAGAATTATGTACATGAACCCTATATTTATTAAGTCATTTCAGTTTTAATGTAAAGATTCTGTTTCTTTATTTTGCTTTCAAGAAGCATTATTTTTTCCACATTCATTGCTATTAGTCAAAATGTACGTTTGTACATCCCTCAAACATTGACATTACTTCCCTATGCCTGGTTCCAAATTACGTACATATATTTACAATAGAGGTTGATTTTCAAGTGACCTCAAGTGAGTGCTGTTGGGTATTTATTATTTCAGTAACATTGTAAAAATGTTGTTTGATTAAACATTCTGTGATGTTTACATAATGCAGTGTGGATTATCTGTAAAAGTATGTAAATGGCATACGTACATCATAACACCACATGACATGTGTGTGCTTCACTTAAAAGTAAAAATGACTAATAGCTCCCTTGGTTTTCTTTCAATTTAGTTTTCTGTACTGGAGTTACAAAACACAACAGTGGTGAGGAGGCTTTTTAAAAATGAATCCAAGATGACTACCTACCTGTTGAAGCACAGCAAGCAAAATCAATGGAAAAAAAAACATATCACATCCTCACTGTTACCCCCCAGCTACAAATATTTTGGCAGAATGGTTTGTCCAGACTCTGAACTCTGAAGAATGCACTGTGAGCAACGTTAGCTGAACACACTGCAGTAACCCCTAATCAGAAGCTTGCCAGTTTTCTCCTTGCATATCACAAAGCAGCACGCTCTACAACTAATGACTCACCAGCAGTGCTGTTCCTGTGTCATCCCTTGTGTTCACGCTTGGATCTCCTTAAACCCACTCCCAGAAGGAGTACGCCAGATAAACAGCTGAGACAAATTGAAGGCTGCTGAAACAAGGAGTTTTGATGTTTTACTCCCGTACAAGCAGTTGTACCGAGGTGATCAAAAGTGAGTACTTGAAAAGATTAAGGACGGAATTGGACTACTCCTACACAGTGGAGATTGTGTTTGATATCATCTGGAGGTGGCATGTCAATCAGTTGAGGAGAACAGAGTCAATTGTTAGTGAACAAATGTAGTCAGAGCCGTCAGATTCACTTCCTGCAGTGTGAGAGTCAATCCTACAACCACCACAGAGGAGGGCCCAGAACTTGAGATTGTTTCACAGTCACATGAATCACCTGCCAAGCAGAGAAAAGTGCTAGGGCAGACATTATCCAGTAAGAGTAAGAAAGCTTCCACAGCGATTAATCTGTTGATTTTGACCTACAACCAAAGAATACTATTTGGAAACTAAGTTCAAGTCTACTCAATGATCCGTACTTTAAGGAACAGATTAAAAAAGAAATTGGTCTCCACTTAGAATTTAATGATAATGGAGAGGTTTCACCTCCCATGTTATGGGATACTCTAAAGGCGGTCTTAAGAGGGAAAATTATACAGATATCTTCATATAAGAAAAAATAAGGAATAAAACATTAGAGGAATTACAAAATAGGCTGAAAGAAATAGAGAAAAAATGCAGATTGAATTTGGCACAGGATACATTAGGGGAAATTAAAAGAATTAGGAATGAAATAAATAATTCGGCTACGCCAGAAATCAGGAAAAACTTAATGTTTCTGAAACAGAGATATTATGAAAGTGGATCGAAATCTATGAAAATACTGGTGTGGAAACTGAAAAAAAAAAGAAAGCAGAAAATACAATTCATAGAATTAGGGACCCAAGAACAAAAATAATAAAAATATAAGCTAAGTGAAATTCAAGAAGCTTTTGAAGTATTTTACAAAACTCTATATTCCAAAGTTCCAGAGGGAAGCATAACCCAAATTGACACCTTCTTGAATTCTCTAGAGTTACTCACTTTAAGCGAAGAACAAAGTAGAACTATGACTGCTGACATAACTGAAGTTGAATTAAAAGCCCCAATTAGTAGGCTTAGGTTAAGCAAGTCACCAGGATCAGATGGGTATATGGCAGAGTGGTACAAGGAATTTAAAAATAAGTTAATTCCTGTTTTACTCCTCACACTGAACTGGGCTCTAAAAAGGGCACAAATGCCACCCAGTTGGAAGGAAGCGATAATCTCAGCTATACCAAAAGAAGGCAAGGATAAAATGGAATGTGGGTCATTTAGACCAATATCCATTCTTAATGCAGATTATAGGTTATTTACCTCCATCATGGACAAACGATTAGAGGAGTTTCTACCCATACTGATACATAACGATCAGACAGGTTTTATACGACAACGCCAGACACAAGACAATATATGAAGGACTCTTCACATTATGGATCATATACAAAAAAATAAAATCGAAGCAATAGTGATAAGCGTGGACGCAGAAAAAGCATTTGATTCAGTTAATTGGAATTTTCTTTACAGAGTTTTACATAGATTTGGTTTCCAAGACACAATTATTAAAACTGTACAGACACTATATGACAATCCTACTGCTAGGATTAAAATCAATGGATATTTATCAAATAGTCTTACCCTAGAAAGGGGCACGAGACAGGGTTGTGCATGGTCACCACTACTCTTTGCGTTATATCTGGAACCATTAGCTCAATACATCAGACAAAATGAAGATATCAGAGGAATTACTAGTAAAGGGGCAGAGTATAAATTGGCTTGTTATGTGGATGACATTTTGATATACCTAGGGCAACCAACATATTCTTTACTTAAATTGATGCAATCTTTTGAACAATATGGTCAATGATCAGGATACAAGATAAACATAAATAAAACCCAATTACTTTCATATTACTATAGCCCACCAAGAGGAAAGTTGATATGGGCATGGCACACAGAGTCTTTCAAATATTTGGGCATCATTATGACAAAAGATTTGGCAAAATTATCAGAATGTAATTATCAGCCTTTATATAAAAAAAATTAGGAAGATGTGGCAAGATGGAACCTGATTCCTTTTTTCAGTCTCAGTTCAAGGATTGAGTCTATTAAAATGAATATACTGCCCAGACTGTTATATCTCTTTCAGACCCTACCAATAGAGATTAATCAAAATCAATTCAATGAATGGAACAAGATGCTATCAAGGTATATTTGACAGGGTAAAAGACCTAGAGTTCGTCTCAAAACTTTGCAATTAGCAAAGGAAAATGGGGGATGGGGCTTACCTTCTCTTAGAGATTATTATTTTGCAGCACAGTTCAGAGCTGTGATATGTTGGTGTAACCCATCATATGACGCTCAATGGAAAAACATTGCGGAGCAGTGTTATGAATGTACCACAGCTCTGAGGGGCCGAAGGAGCGGGAGTAGCCCCCTCCTTCTGGAGAATCGCAAGATCGCTATTAATTCGGGTCTCGGAAGTGAGAGACAATGCAACGGTTTTGGCCATTGTTCTTAGAGGCACCTGTGTGACATGCATGTCCCTGCTACGTGACAGCTACCATGGATATGGATACCCTCGGGCAATGTGGGGGTGGGGATTGCATCACCCTACTTCGATGGACATCTACAATTCTGCAAGTCAAGATAAAAGGGGACTGCAGGAGGCAGTACCCCAGCGACACACCCGAAGGACACCCTCGCTCAGTGCTCCCGTGGCTGGAAGCCACTCAACGCCACGTGCGCTCCTAACTCCTTTGCCTGGGGAGCGGGTGGTTGATAATACCGAGAAGGACTTCGAACTAACAACGGGGAAACAATGCTCCCCTGATTTAACGGAGTGGCTTCATAAAGACCCGGGCAAGTTTTTCCATTTTTCACCGGATCGGTGAAACCAAGTCTAAAACACGTGAAACCCAGCGATTCCCCGAAAGGCTAAAGTCTGCAGACTTCTGAGTGACTTTTCTATTTCCAATGGACAATATATTATCCCCTAGACAACAGTCGAGATTACTTCTTAATGATGATTATTACTATACCCGCGCTTTAGATTGAGTATTGATGACATGCATTATCTGAATGTTTGTATTAACCTTACTTTTGTGCCCCTTTATAAATAAAAACATTTGAAAATAGTGACATCAGACTTCAATGGACCTCTCTATCTTTGCTGGTAAGTTATCCAGTTACGGGATACGTAACAACTTGGGATTCTCGTCTCGGGATTTGACACCAAATTGGGAGGCCAGTGAATCAGGCTTGTAAGTCCAAAACTTGAATCTGGTTACGCGGGTAGCCAGACGGGAAACCAGCAAAGATGGACGTGGGTGAACTTATGAAATAAACGACTGCTAGAGGCGGCCACCAAATCAGACTTGTTAAATTTAGCAAAGGGGTTGAACCTCGCAGAAGTGGGGTCGTCCATGTAAAAGCGGGAGGCGCGAAGGGCCATAACTCAGTATTACGTTGGGAAGAATGTGTTTGAAGATGAGGTATTGGAAGATATCCCTGAAAAGGTACCATCAATTGGGACGGTTCAGTTAGAAGTGGAAAAATTAAGGTTGGAATGTGAAATTAAGTTAAAAGAGCTGGAAGCGGCTGAGAGAGAGAAAGAAAGGGTTGAGAGAGAGAGAGAAAGGGAGAGGCAAAGACAGCATGAAATTCACCTAAAGGAGCTAGAAACAGTCGAGAAAGAGAAGGAACGGGCCGAGAAAGAGAGGGAGTGGGCTGAGAAAGAGAAACAGAGGCAACATGACCGGGAAATTGAGAAGATGAGGAACGAGCGAAGAGATCAAGGGTTAGACCAAGCGGAGCAGTTTAATGTTAGTAGGGAGTTGAGATTGGTACCCCCGTTCGAGGAGACAGATGTCGATAGTTATTTCTTGCTTTTTGAAAAGGTGTCAGTAAGTCAGAAGTGGCCAAAAGAGCAGTGGGTGGCGTTGTTACAAAGTGTGTTAAAGGGGAAGGCCCAACGAGCATATGCGGCGTTGTCTCTGGAAGAGGGAGATGCGGAGAATTATGATGAGGTAAAGGAGGCCATTTTCCAGACTTACGAATTGGTCCCTGAGGCCTATAGACAAAAGTTTAGAAATTTAAGGAAAGGGTGGAATCAAACGTATACCGAGCTAGCCCATGAGAAGGGGGTGCTCTTGGACCGTTGGTGCACCTCGGAAAGGGTGGACGAGAATTATGGGTGTCTCAGGGAGTTACTCTTGATTGAGGAATTTAAAAGTTGTGTTCCGGAGGAGATCCGGATGTATTTGAATGAGAAGCCGGATAAGTCCATTTCAGAATTTGCTAGGTTTGCGGACGAATATGCCCTAACCACAAGACAAAGACTTCCTCGAATAAAGGTCCCCAGAGAGACTGTGGGAACGATCGAGAAAGTCCGACGAGGGAGGCAGAGGTCCCACCGGGAGCTAGCGGTAAGGTTGAGGGGGAAAGGCAAGACGGCCAGAGGTTTCCAGGTTTGACCTGTTTTAATTATGGAAAGGAGGGGCACAAAGCATCTCGATGCTTTGCTCCGAGAAAGGAGATAGGAAGAGGGAAAGCCGCAGTCCCTATCGGGTGTGCCGTGGTAATCAGTAAATCGACCAGAGAGCCGAGGGTAGACAGAGTACGAGAGGGCTCTGGGAGTTGTCTGTCACACGGAACCGTGTCTGTGACGGAGGGAGACACACCAGTTCCCGTACGAATCTGGAGAGACACGGGAGCTGAACTGTCTCTGATTAGCCGTAAGGTACTAGAATTTGGTCGGAAAACGGGCATGGCAAAGGTGGAAGGAAAAAATAAAAGGATAGAAATGGTGTCCTTATATAAGGTCATTCTGGATTGTGAGCTGGTGTATGGATCAGTTGAAATAGGGGTGCCATCAGAATTCCCGAGAGCTGACGTGGACATCCTGCCGGGAAACGACTTAGCAGGGGGTAAGGTTTGGTCAGCCATGCTGCCGACCTGACAACCGGCGAGTGTGGTGGCCCCGCCCCTAGTGCCCAAGGACCATCTCGCCGGCGCGGTCACTCGCAGCCTGTCGAGGGAGAGAGCTGTGAACGAGAGCAGTTCAAATCTGGCCAGTTTTGATTTGGCCGAGACGTCTTTGCCGACCCTGTGCCATGAGGGTTTAGAGGGTGGTAAGACAAAGAGTAGTAAAGTGAAAGGGGGTAAGGGAGAGGAGATAGATCTGCCTTTAGCGAAGAGAAATGTCCTAAGGGTAGGAAATAAAGATGAGAAACAGATAAAGCTGTTAAAAGGTCCAGAGTTGGACATGGATGATCTGTCTGGTTTGGCAGAATTGTTTGAAGAACTTGAGAGTTCTAAAGGTGTTCCCGATAATGAGGTGAGGGCAGTCCTAGATGGAAAGGGTACCCTTGCCTCGAAGGAGTCTGCTGAAAAGGCCGAGGAGGTTGTTTCAGCTCACAGGGTTGCACCTTACCCGGGTGGGAGCTGCCCAGAGAGTAACTGGGAGGATCGGGGGAAGTTAGAATTTGAAAAAGGTACGGGTGTTGAAAGCCTGGAAGAGGCAAATGTCCCGTTTGAGTGTGTCCGAGATGGGGATGCACGAGGTGCTGAACCTGGTAACGGAGCTCAGAAGAAGTCTGAGGTATCTGATTCAGGGGAACGGGGCGGCCGTCCTTGTGGGTCAGATGGACTTGGTTCAGTGGGAAAAGGGTTAACCTTGGTAACCAGGGGAAGTGTGAGTTCCCCGGTGTTTGTACTCAAAGGTGGGTTCAAAGTTAACGCCGAATTTAAGAATGGGGGGGATGAGGATTGTTATTGAAGGAAACGGAAAGTCTGTAGTTTCCAAATTGAAGGAAGAAATCTTAAACCTGGCAGATCACTCACAGAGTGAGCCGGGGGATAGCGGGGGCCCCCCACTCTATTGTTATGCCAGGATGGGGTGTGAAGAGGCCGCCTTCACCATTCTACTTGAGAGAAAAGTTCGAATCAAACATCAATAGCCTGAAGGGGACTGATAAAAGGGCCAGCCACCTGGGTAAAATCAAAGAATTGGGTGGAAATGGTCTAAGTTTGGGGCATGGTGTTGCTAAAATAACCCCGATGAACGAGGCTGGCAGGAGTTCACCACAAAAATTTACTCAAGTTCCCCACGGGGGGGCTCGCCGAAAAAGAGGCGACAGTTAATGAAGATGCCATTGTTAAACAGCCAAGCAGGTTGAACGGGTTTGCGCCAAAGCCTGTGAATAATAAAGACAGCCCCTTTGGAGACCTGCCAGTTACGTAAAACGACTGAAACGATCAGTGTTCGCATCAACTTTTGTAAATGCACCTAAGCTAAGGTCACACCTCCTTAGTTTTGTTGCGAAAAAAATAATAAATAGGTGGTTATTGAATTGAAGTCTGATGCTACCAGACTTTAGTATGGTACGCAATGTTAAAGTATTAAAGAAAGGGACACTGTAATCGTTAACTATTTAGATAGTGACTTGAATGTATAACGGTAGTATTCTGTGAAGAGAAAAAACTTGGGTATTGTGTTAGATTAAAAATCCTGTGAGACACTGTACAACACCGTTTTTAACCGCTGGTAAAAAACGCTGTTTTTAGAGGGGAGGTGTTATGAATGTACCACAGCTCTGAGGGGCCGAAGGAGCGGGAGCAGCCCCCTCCTTCCGGAGAATCGCAAGATCGCTTTTAATTCAGGTCTCGGAAGTGAGAGACAATGCAACGGTTTTGGCCATTGTTCTTAGAGGCACCTGTGTGACATGCATGTCCCTGCTACATGACAGCTACCATGGATATGGACACCCTCGGGCAATGTAGGGGTGGGGATTGCATCACCCTACTTTGATGGACATCTACAACTCTGCAAGTCAAGATAAAAGCGGACTGCAGGAGGCGGTACCCAAGCGACGCACCAGAAGGACATGCTCGCTCAGTGCTCCCGTGGCTGGAAGCCACTCAACGCCACGTGCGCTCCTAACTCCTTTGCCTCGGGAGCGGGTGGCTGAGGATACCAAGAAGGACTTCGAACTAACAACAGGGAAACAACGCTCCCCTGATTTAACGGAGTGGCTTCATAAAGACCCGGGCAAGTTTTTCCGTTTTTCACCGATCCCTCTAAAACACGTGAAACCCAGCGATTCCCCAAAAGGCTAAAGTCTGCAGACTTCTGAGTGACTTTTATATTTCCAACGGACAATATATTATCCCCTAGACAACTGTTGAGATTATTTCTTAATGATGATTATTGCTATATCCGCGCTTTAGATTGAGTATTGACGACATGCATTATCTGAATGTTTGTATTACCCTTACTTTTGTGCCCCTTTATAAATAAAAAACATTTGAAAATAGTGACATCAGACTTCAACGGACCTCTCTATCTTTGGTGGTAAGTTATCCAGTTACGGGATACGTAACAGTAGGTACTTCCCATCCCCATACAAGCAATTTTGGCTGATAACAAACTGCAAAGGTACATAACTACTATTGATAACCCATGGGTGAAATTGACTCTTAAAATATGGAAAACTACTATAAAAGAATATAATCTAGAGGGAGATATTGCAATTCTTAAATGGTGTGGATTTGACTCGGATTTTACACCAAATAAATTGGACGCTAGATTTAAGGACTAGACAGCTAAAGGAATAACAGTTCTTTGCAACATAATGAAAGAAGGAACACTGTTCAGTTTTGAAATGCTTAAAGAGAAACACTTATTAGAAAAACAAGATTTTTATCGGTATTTACAGATGCAACAATATGTTAATATGTTTAAAAATGGAACCAAAGCAAATACGTGCTTGATAGAGCTCTTTAGAAAAGCATATAATTCAGATAATGGTAGTAGAATCATTTCAAGCATGCATAAGGGGTTGTCAAATCTTAAAACACATTCGACTTCATACATTAAAACAAAATGGGAGAAGGAAGGAGGGATAATTATATCTGAGGAATTATGGACAACAATATGGAGATATCAATGGAAGTGTACCAGTTCACAGAAATGGAGGGAGTTTGGATGGAAAAACTTGACAAGATATTTTATTACACCCTCTCAGAAATCCCATTATGATAGTAACCCCCTGTTTGCTGGAGAAATTGTGGAAATCAAAATGCATATCATTATCATATTTTTTGGGACTGCCCTGTTATCAAAGACTATTGGAGGGGGATACACAATGCCCTACAAGACATCTTTAAATGTGAAATACCCTTAGAGAGTAAGACCATATATTTTGGATATATACCTCCAGAATGGTTGAAAAGAGATAAATATTTAATCAATATACTGTTGGTGGCTGGTAAAAAGACTCTTACTAGGAAATGGTCATCACAGGAGAGCCCAGCTTTAAATACATGGATGAAAATTACAATGGACATTTACAAAATGGAGAAGATAACAGCATCTGTTAACCATAAGCTGGAACAATTTGATTCATACTGGGAAAAATGGTTTAACTACATAATGCCTCATAGGCCTGATTTTATTCTCACAAATCAATGAATCTGTTGTGAAAAAAAAAGATCACTCCCTACTTGTACATAGTTCTTTCCTTTTGCTTGTTTTTTCTTTCCACTCTTTTCTATAAGTGTATAGCTCAGTTAAATACTTTGTGGAGATTTGTGATATATATGATTATATGATTATATGATATATATGCACAATGTCTGAAATACATCTTATGGAAATGTTTGCTTGATGATGAACTTCAATAAAAAAAAATTACAGAGAGTTTTAGTTAACAGCCTTGTTTGGACTAACATTTTTTTAAAATTTCCTTTAAAATACTGTTCATGTTGAAGTCGGTGAACTATTGGCCTGCTTCAGTGTCTCTCTCTCCACACTTGGGTCACATACGAATGTAATGACATGTGTATTTAATATTTCAGTAATATTTGAGTAATACTATGAATATATTGTTTAATTAAGCATTCTTTGTTGCTTACATTATACATTGCAGATTATCTGTAAAAGTATGGCAATGGCATACCTCATGATGGCACCATGTGATATATGTGCGCCTCACTTAAAATTCCAAAACAAACTAATACACATGCGTTACCCCAGCTCCATTGTTCATCTTTCTCATTTTATGTTCTGGAGTTATAAATCATCATAACATGGGCCACATCTACATTTTCACTATTTGAGATACCACTCAATAATTGTAACCCCAGGATTCTTGTCAATCAAATGTCTTATTATCTATCCATTGTATTATATTTTTTTTTCTTATACCATATTGATTGAATTTTTATCATCAACTCTACACATTTCTGCCACCTTTAACAAATTTGGAGACAGCATCGTGCAGTGTTTCAACTTTGTATTGCACTTTAAAGAAGCTTAATGTAATCTTGAAGAACAGTAGCTCATCTTCTGACTTAATATGACCTCCTTCCAGACTTAATATTCAGTTCCAAGATCTCTGATTTGTGGTCTTCTAGTCCTGCCTCATACATTTCAAGCATTTTGTTATTTTATTTTGCATTTTTTTTTGCTGATTTAGTCACAATTAAATGTGGATGCATCATGCTGAAAGCTGTGAATTCTGTTAATTAAATGCTATACTTATAAATCCCACGCTTCTTCTGCATTAAATATTATGTGTAGACCTCAGATCATCCCAACTTGACTGGGGTTCCTGTAGATCCCAAATCTTATTTGGACTGCTCCTCTAAAGAAGGGGTTCCTTTGCCCCCAAGTTTCCTCTCCTCTGCTTTTTTTTCCATCAGCCCAATATATGACATTCAGTTTTCTGCCATCCTATTCAGTTCCCATGTCTGCCTTGCATTCTTATCTGTATTCCACACTTGGCACACAAATATTGTTATTGTTATCCAACAAACAGCAGTGGCTGTGAAGCACATCAATCAGATTTCAGCATCACTTGAAAGGAGTAAACAACAATAATGATTTCTTAATACAAAGATTTTTATAATTGTCCATTATTCTTGCAACTCCTAAATTGGTAATGGCACTATACACAGTATCCACCAAATGCTGGAGGAACTCAGAAGATCAGGCAGCATCTATGAAGAGAAATAAAAAGTCAACATTTTGGACTGAGACCTTTTGTCAGCCCTCTGTATTCCTTTCCATAGATGCTGCCTGACTTGCTGAGTTCCTCCAGTATTTTGTATGTGTTTATCTACAGAATCTCTTGTGTTTATACACAGCATCCACTAAGCATACATAGCTGCCTAAATTTTAATTTCTCAGCAATGAAATATAGATGCATAAAAGCAGAAGTAGGAGAAGGCTATTCAGCCCTTTGTGACTGTTCCTCTGTGCAACATGATCAGAACTGATTATTTAAATTTAGAGTTTCTTCCTCTGTTACCATCATATCTCTTGATCACGTTAGCTATAAGATTTATGTCTAACTTTTTGAACATATTTAATGGTCGATTATTGATTCTGAAGGAAGGAAATTGATTAATCATTAATCAACCATTAAATATAATCCACAGGTTTCCCAAATTCTAGGTGAAGAAATTTCTGTATGTCTACTCCTATTTTCCAAGGCTGGGCCTCATGCTTCTGGACTTCCTCTCAAATCAGGAATATCTAGTCTGTTCAGTCCCAACAGGTTTTTATAATTTTCAGTGAGGCCCCTTCTTATTCTTCTAAACCCTTGTAAATATAAGCCTAGTCTCTCTTCATACATTGTTTCTGTAATTAATACCAACAATCAGTCTGATGAGCTCCTGCTGCATTTTCGCCATGGCAAGATATCTTTCCTCAGATAAAATACACATGCTCAATATCTGATACCACCTAGATCCTGTTTGATTGCATTAAGATATTCCTGTTCATGTACTCAAATCCTTTCACAATAAAGAACAACATTTGCTTTCTTGATTGCCATTTTATCAGAATGCTCATTTTACAAGGACACCCAGGCTTCATTATATTATCTATTTTATATTGTATATACCACAGATATGCTCATCTTCTCAATCTGTCCAAATCACACTGATAGCTCTTTGCAACATCCTCACAGGGCATACTCTCACTTGCCTTTTATGCCATTAGAAATCAATAGATATTTCATTTAGATCAAAAATAAGAGTCCATAAGATATAGGAGCAAAATTAGGCCATTTGACCCATTGAATCTGCTCTGCTATTGTATCATGGCTGACCCATTTCTGTCTCAGCCCCAATCTCCTGCCTTCTCCCCATTTCCTTCCATGCTCTGACTAATCAAGAAACTATCAACCTCTGTCTTAAATATACCTAATGACTTAGCCTCCACAGCTGTCTGTAGCAATGAATTCTGCAGATTCACCGATCTCTTACTAAAAAAATTCCTCCTCATTTCCATTCTAAATGGACATCCCTCTATTTAGAAGCTGTGTCCTCTGGTCTCAGATGCCGTCACTATAGTAAGCATCCTCTCCACATCCACTCTGTCAACATTTGATAGGTTTCAGTGAGATCCTCCTCATTCTTCTGAATTCCAGTGAGTACTGTCTGAAAGCCATGAAACGCTTCTCATATAATAAACCTTTCTTTCCCAAGATCTTTTTCATGAACCTCCTTTGAACTCTCTCTAATGTTAGCACATCCTTTATTAGGTAAGGGGCACAACAACTGCTCACAATACTCTCAATGAGGCCTCAGCAGCACCTTATAAACCCTTAACATTACATCCTTGCTTTTATATTCTAATCCTCTCAAAATGAATGCTAACGTGGCATTTGCCTTCCTCACCACCAACTCAACCTGTAAATGATTAATCATCTTTATATTCAATATTCCAAATTAAGTCCCTCATTTTTGATTTCTATGCTACAAGACAATATACTGTGCTGTTGTCAGATTGCCAATATCATGGGTTACAAAATAAACAAACCAAACTTTAATATTTTATGTCTACTTTATGTATTGTGCACTTTAAAAAAGAGCAAAATAATGTGAAAATACATATTGCATTGAATTTTAATTGCTCAGAATTTTGCTGCCTTTTACACCAGCTTTGCTATATTTTTCTTGGCTCAATTCAATTGTATAACCCAACACACTCAAGTGGAAAATCTTTGTTCATATCTATAAGTCTTATTATGCATTAAATTGATCTTTATTTGAAAAACTATATTAGATTTGCTTAATGAATATCTTTAGAGGCTAACTTTATTGAAGTGAGCTGCATTCTCTGAATGTTCACTAATAACTCCTTGAATTATTCATTCCAGGAGTGGGCACAACTGGCATTAGACTAACTAATCAGCAATGGTTTATCATTGTTTCCCTGCCTGAACAGAGATGCAATACACAATTTGCATATGTAAGGAGGTTTACATTTTATTCATAGAACAACTGCTGTCTCCTATTATAAATAATTTCAAAAATATATTTACATGAATTTGTCTTACCACAGCATAAAATGAGCAGCACAAGAAAAGAATAATGGGGCAGAAGTCCTTGGGATTATGAAGCATCTTTACATTTAAATGTGCCTCTCGCAATTACATGTAACTGCAGACTATGGCACTACACTTCATTAGAAGACCACAAATGTGGCATATCTGATGGCTCATGCTGCCTAATATCCTTGGACCAAGAGGAAATAAAAGTACGTCCATTCTCCTGAATTGGAGCCGCTACCATTTCCTGATTAGAATAATGCCCTGCAAATTATGACATGTTGCAGCAGTGTTCCTAGAAAGGACCAACAGAAAAACAGTTTTGATTACCACCAGGATCGTAATGGCCGCCACCAATACAGTTCTGATTCTGTTCTGTAGTTTTGGCTATAGCATGTGACATGCCTCTATCAGGATTATTTGAATAAAGTTGAATCCTGAAATAATGCTTCCTCCTGAGATGCACATAGTAGGGAATTGCTTTGTGAACATCTTTTCCTTTCCAAATTAAAAAGGCATTTGTTCTATTTCTGATTTTACCCAGCATGCCGGACAGCAAGGAATATTTTCCCAAAGAATCGTAGCTCAGCGTAACAAGATTGAACAAAAGCATGAAGTCACCTTTCTTCGCAACTTTTTTTCTGCAGCATTAATCTGTCTAAACTTCAAACACTATTGTGTTCTAAAAAAGACGGTCAGTGGTTTACTCAAGCCAACACTTTATTGATCAATTAACAACAAGTTACAAGTAATTAATAATACTTTCAAACAATTGAGGATGAGGGAGAACCCCTGCCTTGTGTTTATAGCAAGGTGCTGCATACGTGCACCTTCACGTCTTTCATCAAACTGAATCTGTTCCTGTGCATGTGATGCTCCAACATTATGCACATTGGAAAATGATTCTTTTATCCCTTCTCTGTCACCTATATAATAAATCATCCATTTAAAAATAGCCTCCTGTTTATTTGATCTAAATACACTTCTGGCTGTACTATCTTGCTGTTTAACATGAGTTGCTGTGAATAGGTTTTGTAGTATGAGGAGATTACGTTGTGTTTTATTAAAAGTTTGAATTTCCAGAAACTGTGTTCATTCAATACTGTGAATGGAAAATGTAATCTTTCACATCCCATCTATTACTCATGGCTGCCTCAGTTACATGAAATAATTAACATGCACAAGTTGAAGCCAATTTTGTATAAATTCTTTTCTTATTCAAACATGTATTGAAACTTTAAAAAGAGATAACAGGGACATGGTGAAAATGATTAAATTGCTATGAAGCTATTTGGCATAATGGAAAATTAATGACAGACTAGATATAAAGGTTTGTCATTTAACGCAAAGGGTCTTTTTTCAGATAGTGAAATGATAGGACTGTGCCCAACCATACTATTGTTCATTCAATTGGAGACATTAGATGATAATGATCTTGTGAAATAATTCAAAATCAAAAAGCAGTGGAGTAACCTAAATTTGTTTTATACTTGGGTTTGTCCCTGTAATGAAAATTGTTACGGTAACTTGTCTGATTGGTCTCCTGCATGGTTCTTAATCATATGGTTTTAGAAAGACACCTTTCAATCAAGCTCAATATTCCACTGGTATTATAAATAGAAAATAACGGAAATGGAATTGGAGACTTGGGAATTTGTCTGCATAATGGTGGGAAAAATTAGTGTCCCATGGACAATAGTTATGTCAATATGGAATTAAGTAATTGTGTACATGCTTCTAGGAGAATGAATGCCAGGTATTTTTGGTACTAGATTTTGGTATATCTGTGTTTCATTTTCTGTTCTCCATTTCATCCAAAGTATATGTGTATCCTAAATAATGATTGGCAATGTCTGTCAGAGAGAGTAAAAAAAGAAAAACTCTTACTAATGCTGAAGGCACCAAATGAAAAGTATTTGAGTGATTGAACACAACTCTCTTGTAATTGTTGTGGTATATATTTATCTGTACAATTAGCCTCATGTTTGTTTTGCAGACTCAACAGGCTGAATGACGTCATTCTAACTTATAAGACCATAAGATATAGGAACAGTATTAGGCCATTTGGCCCATTGAGTCCTTTTCATCGTGGCTGATCCTGTTTTCCTCTCAGCCCCTATCTCCTGCCTTCTCCTCATATCCCTTCATGCCCTGACCAATCAAGAATCTATAAACCTCTGCCTTAAATATACGTATGTCTCCACAGCTGCCTGTGCAAAGAATTCCACAGATACACCATTCTCTGGCTAACGAAATTACTCCTTACCTCCATTCTAAAAGAACACCTCCCTACTCCGAGGTGGTGTGCCCTGGTTTTAGACTTTACTAACATAAGAAGGATCCTATCCACGTTCACCCTATCAAGGCCTTTCACCATTTAATAGGTTTTAGTGAGGTTATCCATTATGCTCTGAATTCTAGTGAATACAGGCACAGAGCCATCAAACACTCTTCACATAGCAAGTCATTTAATCCTGGAACTACTGCACAGAGTCTTGCCATCTTCAGAAGTTTTCTGATGACTCTGCCATAGTTGGATGCATCAGCAAGGGGGATGAGGCTGAGTACAGGGCTACGGTGGGAAACTTTGTCACATGGTGTGAGCAGAATCATCTGCAGCTTAATGTGAAAAAGACTAAGGAGCTGGTGGTGGACCTGAGAAGGGCTAAGGCACCGATGACCCCTGTTTCCACCCAAGGGGTCAGTGTGGACATGGTGGAGGATTACAAATACTCGGGGATATGAATTGACAATAAACTGGACTGGTCAAAGAACACTGAGGCTGTCTACAAGAAGGGTCAGAGCTGTCTCTATTTCTTGAGGAGACTTAGGTCCTTTAACATCTGCCGGACGATGCTGAGGATGTTCTATGAGTCTGTGGTGGCCAGAGCTATCATGTTTGCTGTTGTGTGCTGGGGCAGCAGGCTGAGGGTAGCAGACACCGACAGAATCAACAAACTCATTCGTAACGCCAGTGATGTTGTGGGGGTGGAACTGGACTCTCTGATGGTGGTGTCTGAAAAGAGGATGCTGTCCAAGTTGCATGCCATCTTGGACAATGACTCCCATCAACTCCATAGTGTACTGGTTAGGCACAGGAGTACATTCAGCCAGAGACTCATTCCACCGAGATGTAACACTGAGCGTCATAGGAAGTCATTCCTGCCTGCATCCATCAAACTTTACAACTCCTCCCTCAGAGTGTCAGACCCCCTGAGCCAATAGGCCGGTCCTGGACTAATTTCCACTTGGCCTAATTTACTTACTATTATTTAATTATTTATGGTTTTATATTGCTATATTTCTACACTGTTCTTGGTTGGTGTGGCTGTAACGAAACCCAATTTCCCTTGGGATCAATAAAATATGTCTGTCTGTCTGTCTGGAATCATTTTTATGAACCTCCTTTGAATCCTCTCCAAGTTTCAGCACATCCCTTCTAATATAAGGAGCCCAAAAATGTTTGCAATGCTCCAAATGTGGCCTCACCAGTGATTTATAATGTCTCGACATTACATCTTTGCTTTTATATACTAATACTTTTGAAATGAATGCTAGCATCATGTTTGCCTTGCTCTTCGCATACTTAAACTGCAAATTACCCTTTAGGGAATCCTGCACAAGGACTCCCAAGTCCCTTTGTGCCTCAGTATTTTCTCTCCATTTAGAAAATAGTCAGCTCATTCATTTCTTCTGCCAAAGTGCATGACCGTACACTTCCTGACACTGCTTCTGTTTGCCATTTCTTTGTCTGTTCTCCTAATCTAAGTCCTTCTGTAGCCTCTCTACTTCCTCAGAACTACCCAGTCGGTCAGCCACTGCTTTATCCATGCTAGAATATTTCCTGTAATACCATGGGCTCGTACCTTTTTAAGCAACCTTATGTGCGGCACCTTGTCCTCCTTGGCCTCCTGAAAATCCATGTACACAATATCAACCAATTCTCCTATGAATATCCTGCTTGTTATTTCTTCAAAGTATTCTAACAGATTTGTCAGACAAGACTTCCCATGCTGACTAAGGCCTATTTTATCATGTACCTCCAAGTACTCTGAGACCTCATCCTTAATAGTCAACTTCAA
This sequence comes from Hypanus sabinus, assembly GCF_030144855.1. Taxonomy (NCBI): domain Eukaryota; kingdom Metazoa; phylum Chordata; class Chondrichthyes; order Myliobatiformes; family Dasyatidae; genus Hypanus; species Hypanus sabinus. The sequence goes on from NC_082720.1 coordinate 40,226,678, forward strand.
CATCTTCCCAAACACAGAGGTCAGACTAATTGGCTTATAGATTCCTTTCTTCTACCTTTCCACCTTCTCAAACAGTGGATTGACATTTGCCTTACGTTCAGTTTTCATCAGATGAGAAAGTAATAGGAAGGAGAAGGAGATCTGAAAAAAATCTTACATTTAAGCTGGGTGAAAATTATGGTGATGAAGAAAATGTTGAGAGCCATGCTCTCATCAACACTTCTTCCAGGAACTACATGCATGTGAAACTCCTTTCCACAGTGTTTTCCTCACTCACACAGATCAAAGCCAAAATTAAGTTAAAAAACTAGCAGCAGGAGCTTTGCTGATTTTGAGAAACCTACAGCACAATACAGGCTCTTCGGCCCACAATGCTGTGCCAAACATGTACTTACTTTAGAAATTACCTAGGATTACCTATATCCCTCTATTTTTCTAACTTTCATGTACCTATCCAAGGGTCTCTTAAAAGATGCTGTTGTATCCCTCTCCACCACCATCAGTGGCAGCCCATTCCATGCCCTCTGCGTAAAATCTTACCCCTGACTTCTCCTCTGTACCTACTTTCAATGCCCTCTCATGTTAGCCATTTCAGCCCTGGGAAAAAGCCTCATGTAATACAATGTTCAAATAATACAGTGGGAAATTCATAACATTTACAGAAATCTCTGTGGAAATTACTTGTCATGGATACTCTTGGACAATGAGTTTGCTCCTGAGCATAATGTTCCTCAGAAGGATATGCAGGTTTCCCTGAGTTATCTGGAGGACCTTTCACCTTACCTCCTTTCACTGAAATGCTCATTTCCTTGCTGATTGGACCATCCGTTACCCTAGGCAACATAGCTGCTATATTTGGTTTTCCTGGGTGTTCTCCCAGTCAACCAGTGACGAACTTAATTTTTGTTTTGCTGGTGCCCATAGGGAATAAAGCATTCATACTGATGTCTCTCACTCCCCATTGAAACATTGAGGGAGTTGACATTCAATCTTCATTGTAATCTGAAGTTCGCTTAATGAAAATGAATTTCAGAAGCAGATTATATGATTATCGTGGCTGCTGTGTGTTTATGATAATGGTGATTCCTAGGATATTGACATATCAGAATGGGAATGGGACGCGGAATTAAAATGTGTGGCCATTGGGAGATCCTGCTCTCTGGTGGACAGAGCATAGGTGTTCAGTGAAATGGACCGAAGCAGACAGGGAGATCGTTTCATTGAAAACCTACGCTCTGTCTGCCAGAGAAAGTAGGATCTCCCTAATTTTTATCCCCTGTTTCTCCATCACAATGTTGCTGCCTTTTTGTCAACATCTACCATGTATAATACAAAACTTGGAATGATAAAAAAAAATCCAAAGGTGCTGAAAATCTGAGCTAAAAGCAGAAAATACCGGAAACATTCAGTGTATCAAGCAAACTGACCTGCTGAGTGTTTCCAGCATTTGATGTTTTTATTTCAAACTATGAAATTCATTTGACTAGAGGTGCCTTTGTCTTCCTAGCATGACATGGCAACCAAATCACATTGGAAGGAATTTTAAAGAGCAAGGCCCATACATGAAAACATTTTTTTCATTATTTGAAGGAAAAACATAGGAGACCGTTTGATTTGGGACAAATGTCAAAATGCTCATCATCACTCTGGCTGCCATTTAAACAGTTCTGGTCCCTCAAAAGAAACTGAAACAGGAAATAGGTGGCTATATTTGTACTGTTGTCTTGAGCATAGAGCATAGAACAGTACAGCATAGAATAAGTACTTTGGCCCACGAAGTTATGCCAACTTTTTAACATTCTCTAAGTAAAATCTTACCCCTTCATAGCTCTCCATAATTTCCATATCCAAGGGGCATAAGTTAAAGTGTTTTAAAGAAAGTATAGTGGGATGTCAGAGATAATTTTTTCTTATACAGAGTGGTAGGTGCACAGAATGCCCTCCCAGGGGTGGCAGTAGAGGCAGAAACATTAAGTACATACCTGTATAAGGAACACCTTATCTGCCTTAAATGAGTGACCCGTTATTTTTAAAAAGTAATCCTTAATTCTAGATTATCAGAATATTCTAACCAGTGGTGTTCCACTGGGGTCTGTTCTAGGACCCCTGCTATTTGTTATTTTGATAAGTGATTGGAAGGGTGGGTTAGTAAGTTTGTAGATGACATGAAAGTTGGTGGTGGTTTGAATAACGTAGATGGTTGTTGTTGGTTACAACAGGACATTGAAAGGATGCAGAACTGGGCTGAGAAATGGTATTTAGAATTCAATCCGGAAAAGTGTAAAGAGATTCACTTCCGAAGAATGAAGGCAGAATACAGGTCAGTAGCAGGGTGTTTAACAGTGTGGAAAAATGGAAGGATTTTGTAGTACATATCCATCAATTTCTCTAACTTGCAGCACAAGATTTTTGTGTGGCTAAGAAAGCATATGTTATGTTGGCCTTTATTAGTTGGGAGTTAAGTTCAAGAGCCATAAAGTAATGTTGTAGCTCTCTAAAACTCTGGTTAGTCAGTAGCTTAATGTAATGGGTGACAGCTGGAACAATGCGTTTCAAGTTTCTAGCATATCCTCTTTCTTAAATTCGATAAGCAGCATATCAGCCTGTCATATGCCGACCTCACATTCCCTCACACTGGTGAATACTGAAGCAAAATATTCATTAAGGACCTCCTATGCCTCCCCTGACTCAAGGCATGTTTATATACCTCCATCCTCCACCGGGAAAGTCTCAAAGCTCTTTGCTTCTTTTTTGGATTCCAGACCTAAACAATTCCCCTCTACCACCACTCTCCTCCATCTAGCGGAATTAGTTCTTACTCTCAATAATTTCTCCTTTGGCTCCTCCCACTTCCTCCAAACCAAGGGTGTAGCCCTGGGCACCCGTATGGGTCCCAGTTATGCCTGCCTTTTTGTTGGCTTTGTGGAACAGTCCATGTTCCAAGTCTATACGGGTATCCATCCCCCTCTTTTCCTTCGCTACATTGACGACTGCATTGGCGCTGCCTCCTGCACGCTGAGCTTGTTGACTTCATTAACATTGCCTCCAACTTTCACCCTGCCCTCAAATTTACCTGGTCCATTTCTGACACCTCCCTCCCCTTTCATGATCTTTCTGTCTCCATCTCCGGAGACGGCCTATCTACTGATATCTACTATAAGCCTACAGACTCTCACAGCTACCTGGACTATTCCTCTTCCCACTCTGTCTCTTGCAAAAATACTATCCCCTTCTCACAATTCCTCCGTCTCCACTGCATCTGCTCTCAGGATGAGGCTTTTCATTCCAGGATGAAGGAGATGTCTTCCTTTTTTAAACAAAGGGGCTTCCCTTCTTCAACCATCAACTCTGCTCTCAAATGCATCTCTCCCATTTCCTGCACATCTGCCCTCACCCCATCCGCCTGCCACCCCACTCGGGATAGGGTTCCCCTTGTCCTCTCCTACCACCCCACCAGCCTCCAGGTCAAAACATATAATTCTCCGTAACTCCCACCACCTCCAACGGGATCTCACTACCCAGCACATCTTTCCCTCCCCCCTCTTTCTGCTTTCCGCAGGGATCGCTCCCTATGCAACTCCCCTGTCCACTCGTCCCCCCCCCCATCCCTTCCCACCGATCTCCCTCCTGGCACTTATCCTTGTCAACAGAACAAGTGCTACACCTGCCCTTACACTTCCTCCCTAACCACCATTCAGGGCCCTAGACATTCCTTCCAGGTGAGGCGACACTTCACCTGTGAGTCAGCTAGTGTGGTATACTGCGTCCGGTGTGGTTTTTTATATATTGGTGAGATCTGACACAGACTGGGAGACCATTTCGCTGAACACCTACGCTCGGTCCGCCAGAGAAAGCAGGATCTCCTAGTGGCCACACATTTTAATTCCACGCTCCATTCCCATTCTGATATGTCTATCCATGGCCTCCTCTACTGTCAAAATGAATCCAAACTCAGGTTGAAGGAACAACACCTTATATACCGGCTGGGTAGCCTCCAACCTGATGGCATGAACATTGACTTCTCTAACTTCTGTTAATGCCCCTCCTCCCCTTCTTACCCCATCCCTGACATGTTTCTCTCTCTCTCTCTCTCTCTCTCTGCCCATCACTCTGCCTGTTCTCCATCTCCCCTTGGTGCTTTCCCCCCCACTTTCTTTCTCCTGAAGCCTCCCATCCCATGATCCTTTCCCTTCTCCAGCTCTGTATCACTTTTGCCAATCACCTTTCCAGCTCTTAGCTTCATCTCACCCCCTCCGGTCTTCTCCTATCATTTCGCATTTCCCCCTCCCCCCACTAATTTCAGATCTCTTAGTATCTCTCCTTTCAGTTAGTCCTGATGAAGGGTCTCCGCCCGAAACGTTGACAGTGCTTCTCTTTATAGAAGCTGCCTGGCCTGCTGTGTTCCACCAGCATTTTGTGTGTGTTGTTCAAGGCATGTTTCTTTTTCTTTTTAAATCCCTGATCAGTCCTACCATCACCCCAGTCATCCTGTTCTTTATGCATTTGTAGCACTCTTTTGGGTTTGTTTTAATTCTATTCACCAAGACCTTGTCATGTCCTCTTATAATTCTTCTGACTCTATTTTTAAGCTCCTTCTTGGCTACCTTGTATCTCTCCAGAGGTCTGTCTGCTCTTTGGTTCCTAAACTTTAAATATGCTTCTTTCTTCCTCTTGACTAGATGTTGCACATCTCTTGCCAACTATGGTTTCTTCATCCTACCATCCTTTCCCAGCCTCCATCAGACAAACCTATAGAGAATCCCCTGCAAGTGCTGCCTAAACAACCTCTACATTCCCATTGCATATTTCCCTGAGAACATTCATTCTCCCCATTTTATGCTCCCAAGTTCCTGCCCAATAGCACCATAATTTCAGCTCCCCCAACAAAATATTTTCCTATACTGACTGCTTCTATCCCTGTCCAAAGCTATGATAAGGGTCAAGAGGTTGTTATCACTGTGTCCAACGTACTTACCCACCGAAAGTATTAACACCTGACCAGATTCATTACCTAGTACCAGATCCAGTATGACCTCTCCTCTAGTTGGTCTGTCTATGTATAGTGTCAGCACTCTTCATGGACACACCTAACGAATTTCGACCCATCTAAATGTTTTGCGCCAAGGAGGTGCCAATCAATATTAGGGAAGGTGAAGAGTTGAAGTCACCCATGACAACAACCAAGTTATTTTTTCACCTTTCCAAACTCTGCCTCCCAATACATACCTCAGTGTTTCTGGAGCTGCTTGGGAGTGAGGGCAATAAAATACTCCCAATAAAGTAATTGCTTCCTTTTTGTTTCTGACATTTAACCACACTGACTCAGTAGGTGAGTCCTCCATGAATTCCTCCCTTTCTGCAGGTGTGACACTATCGCTGATTAGCAGTGACACACACACCTACGCCTTTTTACCCTCCTCCATGTGCCTTTTGAAACATCTAAACACTGGAATATCCAGCGGTTATTCTTGCCCTTGTGACATCCCAGTCTCTGTAATGGCCACAGTGTCATTCTAACATATGCTCAAAGATCATCACTCTTGTTCCTGATACTTCTCACATTAAAGTAGACACAATTCAACCCATCCAGCTAATTACAATTATGTTATTTCCACTGCCTATCTTTCCTCACAGTCTCTCTACATGCTGCATTTGCCTTTATACCAAGTGCCCCATCCTCTGACCAATAATTCTGATTCTCATCCCTTGTCCAAGTAGTTTTCACCCTCCCAACCAACTCTAGCAACATTGGCTGCAAGGATATGAGGCAATAAGGCAAAAAGACAGAGGAATAGAATCAGGCCATCTGGCTCATCAAGTCTGCTCCACTATTGCATCTTGACTGACTTACTATCCCTCTCAACCCTATTCTCCAGCCTTCTCCCCATAACCTTTGATGCCTTTACTAATAAAGAATCTATCAACTTCCTCTTTAAATAAACCCAATAAACTGGCCTCCTGTGCTGTCTGTGGCAATGAATTCCACAGATTCACTACCTTCTGGCTAAGGAAATTCATCTTTACCTCTATTCTGTTCTGAGGTTGTGTACTCTGCTAGATCCCCCCACAGTAGGAAACATCGTCTCCACATTCTCTTTGGGTATTGGTTCCCCTCTTTGAATTTAATCCCCTGTTGGCAGTGCTAAACGTATATTGTAAGAATGCACCAGGACATAGAATATAGTAGTAACATGGAACAAGAGCAAAGTGAGTGGAATGAATTTTAGAGGCAGAATAAAATGTGCTGATGCCACAGAATAATTTGTCTAAAATTATTTATCTGTGATTAATTTCTAGGCATGCACATCAACTAAAGTGAGAATTATCTTCAAATTCTTTTTGGATTGTCTATGTAGTCATTCCATCTTCACTGTACCAGTGCCCCATTGTATGCCTCTGGTGATGCTTAAAAACAATCTTTTTCATTATAATGAGGGCAGTCAGGTACTTCAGAGGCAATTTCTTCTTTGTGAAAATTACCCCAGTCAGCATCCACCCAGCAAAAATACACCCACTTGGCCCCTAAAATAACCATTCTTCTTTAAATTAACAACACAAAAACTGCTGAGGATACAAATGGACATGCTTTCTCAACGAGTTATTTTTTATTCATTCATGGGATTTTTACATTGCCGCAAGACAATGTTTATTGCCAAAAGATGGTGATAAAACAATGAATCACTTCCTTGAACTGCTGCAACCCATGTAGCAGAATTACTCTTGTAGTGTTACTAGGCAGTCTGTGTTGAAGATCAGTAGTAAAACTTCACATGTCACTTGTCTTGCCTGTAACACTCTGATGTCCGGATTTACCCAGATTACTTGTCAAGTATGGTTAATGTAGAGTATTTTATTCATGTTCCTGATTTTGCTGGGATTCATCTATTTCTGGAATTTTGGCCCGGGATTAGAGGAGAAAACTTTGCTTCGCTTCATACAAGTTTTCATCATATAAGCATTTAAGTTTTCTTTTCCCCAACATTTTGAGCCATACAAACAGACAGCTTGTGACGAAGTTGCTGGCTTTCAACAAGCAGGGCATTGAATTTAGGAGTAAGGATATTATTTTCCAGTTTTATAAGTTATTGATAAGATTGCACTTGCAATATTGTTTACAGATTTGGACATGTTGTTACACAAAAGACACAGTCAAGCTGGAAAGGGTGCAGAAAAGATGTATGAGGATGCTACTTGGATTAGAGGTTCTAAGTTGTAGCGAGAGGTTGGTCATGCTGGATCTCTGTTCCTTGGAGTGTAGGAGAATGGGGGGAGGGGACCTCACTGAAGTTTATAAAATCATGAGGGGCGTCAATAAGCAGGACTGTCATAGTTTTTTCCTCTGGGTTAGAGAGTCCAAGAGGCACAGATATAAGACAAGAGGGGAGAGACCTGAGAGGCAACTGCTTTACTCAGAACATAGTGACTACCTGCTTGGGGAAGTGGTGGAGGCAGGTCTAAGTGCAACATTTTGCCCGGATAGTGGAGAACACTCCTGTGGCTGCCCCCCTCAGCAACAAGTATATTGTTTTGGATGCTGTTGAGAGGGATGACCTGACAGGGGACGGCCACGGTGACCGGGTCTCTGGCACTGAACTTGGCGCTGTTGTGCAGGAGGGCAGGAGGGAGAAGAGGAATGCGGTAGTCATAGGGGATTCCATAGTCAGGGGAACAGATAGGAGATTCTGTGAGCCTGATAAAGATAACTACATGGTGTGTTGCCTCCCAGGTGCCAGGATATGGGATGTCTCGGATCGGGTCCAGAATATTCTGAAGGGAGAGGGCGAGCAGCTAGCTGTCTTGATACATGTTAGTACCAATGATAGGAAAAGGGAGGAGGTCCTGAAGAAAGATTTCCAGAAGTTAGGAAGGACACTGAGAAGCAGGACCCCTAGGGTAGTAATCAGGATTGCTACCTGTGCCACGTGCTAGCGAGGGCAAGAATAGTAGGATCAGGCAGATGAATGCGCAACTGAGAGAATGGTGCAGGGGGCAGGGCTACAGATTCAAGGATCATTGGGATCTCTTCTGAGGCAAGTATGACCTGTTCAAAAAGGATGGGTTATACTTGAATCCTAGGGGACCAATATCCTGGCGGGAAGTTTTAATGGAGCTGTTAGGGAGGGTTTAAACTAATTTTGCAGGGGAATAGGAACTGGAATGATAGAGCAGAGGAGGGGGAAAACAGAAATAAATCTAAGATAGTGAGCAGTAAAGATGTCAGGAAGGACAGGCATGATGGAGTAAATTTGCAGGCATTGGGATGAGTTGCAGTGTAATCAAAGCAAAAAGTACCAAATATTGGACTTAAGGTGTTATACGTAAATGCATGCAGCATAAGGAATAAGGTGGATGATCTTGCTGTACAGCTACAGATGGTCAGGTATGATATTGTGGCCATCACTGAGATGTGGCTAAAGGATGCGTGTCTCTGGGAGCTGAACGTCCAAGGGTACATGGTATATCAGAAGGATAGGCAGGTAGGCAGAGGGGGTGGCGTGACTTTATTGGTAAGAAATGATATTAAATCTTTAGAAAGAGGTGACATAGGATCGGAAGGTGCAGAATCTTTATGGGTTGAGCTAAGAAATCGCAGGCGTAAAAGGACACTGATGGCAGTTATATACAGGCCTCCTAACAGCTGCAGTGATGTGGGCTACAAATTACAAAAGGAAATAGAAAAGGCTTGCCAGAAGGGCAGTGTTATGATAGTTGTGGGGGATTTTAACATGCGAGTGGACTGGGAAAATTAAGTCGGACTGGATCTCAAGAGACAGAATGTGTAGAATGTCTACGAGATGGTTTTTTAGAACAGCTTGTTATTAAGCCCGCTAGGCTGTACTGGATTGGGTATTGTGTAATGAACCAGAGGTGATTAGAGAGATTGAGGTGAAGGAACCCTTAGGAGGCAGTGAGCATAACATGCTCACTGTGAAATTTGAGAAAGAGAAGCCAAAATCTGATGTGTAGGTATTTCAGTGGAGTAAAGGAAATTGCAGTGGCATGAGAGAGGAACTGGCCGAAGTTGACTGGAAAGGGACACTAATGGGAAGGACAGCAGAGCAGCAGTAGCTGGAGTTTATGCGAGAAGTGAGGAAGGTGCAAGACAGACCTATGTTCCAAAAAAGAAGAAATTTTGGAATAGAAAAAGGATGCAACTGTGGCTGACAAGAGAAGTAAAAGCCAAAGCAAAAGCAAAGGAGAGGGCCTACAAGGAAGCAAAAACTGGTGGGAAGACAGAGGATTGGGAAGTTTTTAAAAGCTTAGAAAAGGAAGCTAAGAAGGTCATTGTGGTGAACTATGTGCCTGTCGGGACACGCCCCTGCTGACTGGTCCTGTGGCTCCTCCCACAGGCCCCTGTATAAAGGAGATCTGCGGCCTGACGCTCGGCCTCAGTCTCCAAGACGTTGTATGATAGACACTCACTCCTGGTTCCTTCTTCCAGTCAATAAAAGCCGATATCTCGCCTTACGTCTCAGTGTGAGTTATTGATGGTGCATCAGTCATTAAGAAAGAAAAGATGAACTATGAAAGGAAGCTAGCAAATAATATCAAAGAGGATACTAAAAACTTTTTCAAGTATATAAAGAGTAAAAGACAGGTGAGAGTAGATATAGAACCAATAGAAAATGATGCTGGAGAAATTGTAATGGGAGATAAGGAGATGGTGGAGGAACTGAACAAGTATTTTGCATCAGTCTTCACTGAGGAAGATATCAGCAGTATACTGGAACTCAAGGGTGTCAGGGAAGAGAAGTGTGCGCAGTCACAATTACGACAGAAAAAGTACTCAGGAAGCTGAATAGTCTAAGGGTGGATAAATCTCCTGGACCAGATGGGATGCACACTCGTGTTCTGAAGGAAGTAGCTGTGGAAATTGTGGAGACATTAGCAATGATCTTTCAAAAGTCGATAGATTCTGGCCTGGTTCCAGAAGACAGGAAGATTGCAAATGTCACTCCTGTTAGCTTCACATCAGTGGTTGGGAAGTTGTTGGAATCGATTGTCAAGGATGAGGTTATGGAGTACCTGGAGGCATATGACAAGATAAGCAGAACTCAGCCTTAAAGGAAAATCCTGCCTGACAAACCTATTGCAATTTTTTGAGGAAATTACAAGTAGGCTAGACATGGGAGATGCAGTGGATGTTGTAGATTTGGATTTTCAGAAGGCCTTTGACAAGGTGCCGCTCATGAAGCTGCTAAACAAGATAAGAGCCCAAAATTATGGAAAAGTTACTTACGTGGAAAGAGCATTGGCTGATTGGCAGGAAACAGAGAGTGGGAATAAAGGGATCCCATTCTGGTTGGCTGCCGGTTACCAGTGGTGTTCCACAGGGGTCTGTGTTGGGGCCGCTTCTTTTTAAGTTGTACATCAAAGGTTTGGATTATGAAATAGATGGCTTTGTGTCTAAGTTTGCTGTTGATACAAAGATATGTCGAGGAGCCGGTAGTGCTGAGGAAACAGAGAGTCTGCAGAGAGACCTGGATAGATTGGGGGAATGGGTAAAGAAGTGGCAAATGAAATACAATTTTGCAAAGTGTATGGTCATGCACTTTGGTAGAAGAAATAAAAAGGCAGACTATTATTTAAATGGGGAGAAAATTCAAAGTTCTGAGATGCAACGGGACTCGGGAGTCCTTGTGCAGGATATCCTTAAGGTTAACCTCCAGGTTGAGTCGGTGGTGAAGAAGGCAAATGCAATGTTGGCATTCATTTCTAGAGGAATAGCGAATAGGAGCAGGGATGTGATGGTGAGGCTCTATCAGGCACTGGTAAGACCTCACTTGGAGTACTGTGTGCAGTTTTGGGCTCCTTATTTAAGAAAGGATGTGCTGACATTGGAGAGGGTTCAGAGAAGATTCACTAGAATGATTCCGGGAATGAGAGGGTTAACATATGAGGAACGTTTGACCACTCTTGGACTGTACTCCTTGGAATTTAGAAGAATGAGGGCGGACCTCATAGAAACATTTTGAATGTTGAAAGGCATGGACAGAGTGGATGTGGCAAAGTTGTTTCCCATGGTGGGGGGGAGTCTAGTACGAGAGGGCATGACTTAAGGATTGATGGGCGCCCATTCAGAACAGAGATGCGAGGACATTTTTTTAGCCAGAGGGTGGTGAATCTGTAGAATTTGTTGCCACGGGCGGCAATGGAGAGCAAGTCATTGGGTGTATTTAAGGCAGAGATTGATAGGTATTTGAGTAGCCAGGGCATCAAAGATTATGTTGAGAAGGCAGGGGAGTGGGACTAAAGGGGAGAATGGATCAGCTCATGATAAAATGGCGGAGCAGACTAAATGCCGGATTGCTAACTTCTGCTCCTTTGTCTTATGATCTTATGGTCTTAAAGAGGCATTTGGATCAGTATGTGGAAGGGAGAGACATGGAGCATAATAGGCCAAATGTTGGCAACAAGTACTAGCAGGGATAAGTCTGTGATCAGCATGAAAAGTTGGGCTGAAGGGCATGTTTCCAAGCTGTATTACTCTAAGACACTAAAGAACAGCAGATCACTCCTGGAGCTTCTGGGGACTTAAATATCCCTTAAATTACTGTCAATTTCCATTGATGCTTTCTTTTCTCAGTGTTTACTAAAGTACAGAATGATCAATAGGTAAACTAGAGTGAGCAGTCTATACCTTCATCTGGTTACCAACTTTGTCACCTAATTCTTTAGTACAATGATTTTTACTTTTTCCTTTTCAAGAGTCAATGTATTGCTTGCTTGTATTTGCCATGGCTTTGCTTTGCTGTCAAGCAAAATTGGTGCTATTGTGGAATTAGAAATTTAGACCAGCATTCATTAGCTCAACGCTGTTTCTCTATTTCATGTGGTTCTTATGTTTTTGAAAAATACTATAGATCTGGGTCCCTGATGCCTGAGCTTTCACTAAGTGAAGTTATAAACCCAATCATTTCCTGACTGTTGTGTCCATTGTCCAGGTGATTTCAAATGCCTGTTCAAAATTCACTTTCTTCTCAGCAGGCAATCGCCTTTGAGTATACACATTGTGGTCTGCACAACCTTCAGTCTTATACCATTCTTACAGTGTTCGACAATCAAAATTAAATCTGAAGCAAAGCCTGTTGGGATGCTAATGTCCTGTGTGTGCAGTATGGCGCTGTTGCAGCCAGTGTAATGCTTTACAGTGCCATTGATCCAGGTTCAATGCCTGCCACTGTCCATCAGGACTTTTACATTCTCTCCATGGCCATATGTATTCATCCATGTCTTCTGATTTACTCCCACATTCCAGATACAACCTGTGTGTGTTAGTAAGTTGTGGACATGCTATGTTGGGGCGCCAGAATCATGGTGACACTTGTAGGCTGCCACCAGCATATCCCCAGACGGTGTTGGTTACTGATACAAAATGTGTGTTTCACTGTGTGCTTTGATGTACACATGGCAAATAAAGCTAGTCTTGAATTTCTTCTTGTACCATTGAGCTATTGAGCATGAGGTGTGAAACTCATTTATTCAATTAGTTTTACCAATTCTCCAATTGCAGTGTCTCTTTTATTTTGATTGGAATCAGCAAAGAACTTTTTTCCCAATCAACTCCTCTGCCTCAACACCTACAGCCCAAAGCAAAACAAATGACATGTTCTCCTCTACAAAGTTATCTCTCTGCAGTAATGTTTTTTATACATATTCACGGCAAGAATGAACAATTGAATCTAAAGGACCAGCTGTAGTTATCTTAACTTGATTACGCTATGATACACTGATAAAAACACAACACAATTGCAATAAACCATTTTCTCCTCAGCTCCAAAAAAGAACCCCAGTGTATCATGAAAAACAAGGAATGATTATTCTTGAAATTATCATGATTAGCCTTTATCCTCATCTTCACTTATCACAGTAAATTAATATATTTATACAGTGAGTAAAGTCGGTTCTCATTTCAACTGTTAAAATGTGGAGTTCATGTGTTGGAAGCCATCTTTAGATGGCATTTAGATGCCACTAGATGGCATTGACAATAAGAGGATCACAAAATGGTGTGCATGTGATTCATGAGGTTCTGTGCAGTTTATTAAATGAATTCAACTTTGATTTAGTTGGCAAGGGCTATCAATTCTTCTCCTCCACAGAACTTCTCAAGATAAAATTGTGAATTTAATTTACATTGTTTTGATCATTTTCTATTTTACAAACAATTAAAATAGAAACTTCTGTTCCTTCAAGTTCTACAAATGTAATTCTGCACTTATTTCCAGCAGGCCTCTTTAGTTCTAGCATTTGTAGGACTGATTGATCACTTCTGGCCACAAATGCCAATCAGGAATTTAATTTCTTTGGAGGTTCTCAATTACCACACTAAAATGAGCTTGCTATCTGGAACAGACAGCTGGTTTAGACACTCAATGGATGACCAGTTGTCTACAGATATAGCCCCCTACCAAGTCCATGTTGTGGCTGTTAATACCATTATCAATAACTGGAGTAGATGATGAGAACTGACCTCTACCTATTGTTGATTGCTGATACTTGCTTTCAAAAACCCTTCTAAGAAATGCTTTGATGTTATTTAAAGAAAAAGATAAAACAGGTTTTGAAAGAGACCAAATAAAAAATGTCATATGAAATTATGTATCATTCTGCTTTGAAGTTCAGCACTCCTCGTAAACTGCTTTCCTTGTTGGCTCATACCAATTTACATTGCAAATATTATGTAAAATTGATGTGTTCACTCAAGGACAGGAACTAATGAAACCTTCAGAGATAAAATTTACATTATTGAACGAATATGTTGCCTGAACGTGGCATAGCAAGAGAAAGAAGAGTTACATAACAGCAAAGAATCAATAAACTCTAATGGAAAGAGTGGGAAAGGGCATATTGGAAGTATTAGAAATTAATAAAATTAAAGTTTACTTTTGTAATACCAAACAGAACTAGCATATTATCTATGAGCTTTGTCATCTGCAGAATTTTATATATTCACATTAAATGAAAAATTCTACAGACAAGAGTCACCTCACTGATGGTTTGATTACTTCTATTCTATCAATCGCCTATTAGATTGTATTTAATCCTCATACAACATTCTGGTCCTGAAGTTAAAAAATAAAATATCTTTCTCTATAGGTCAAGCTATTACTCACAGCATGAGCAAGTAATGTAGGGTTAGTGTCATTAATTTTGCAACAAAGAAGTGCTTTTCACAGACAGATAGAAGAATTAAGACTTGATCCAACATTGCTGACCTATTGGTTTCTCTCTTGTTTACAGTTCTTTATCAGATCGAAGTCATCCTGCAAATCAACGTTTGCTTCTTCAATGTAAGCAGTATTCCCCTTGGTCATAGGCAACAGTGCCTCATAGATCCTATTATACACATTGACTGACGTGACCTAATATTCTCACATCTTCCTGTGACTATGGTCATTTGTAACAGTGACCAGAATCACAGGAAATTTTACTTGAAAAGTTGATGCAGGATGCTGGAAATCTGGTCCCACCAGCCCAGACAGTCCTGAAGTCCAGTATCAAGATCCTGACCAGCAATATGATCCCAAAATAATGCAGCATGGGCTTCACAAACAAGCCTTGACCACAAGCTTTGCTAGACACTCTCTGTTCCTTGTTTTGATATCTGTCAATCAATTCAGAAAAATATATAAATATTAATAGAAATAAAATAAATAGTTTTTAAACATCTATACTATATTACTTAAAACAATTGACTAAAATGCTGTCAAATGAATGAAAGTATTAAACTGAAAGCAAGTAACTAAAAGAATGCAACGGACTTTATTTGTCCTAATTTTCTGCGCAGATTCTTACCATGTAGAGTCCAAATGCACAGTTCGCAGTGCAGATCTGCTTTGTTCCTGAACTCTGTGGTGAGTCTGTTGAATGGAAAGTGGTTGGCATGACTCATCCAGTAAGTTTGGCACTTTCATTATCAAAGAAGTCCTAAAAGATTCCCATAGATTTGCTGAAAAATTTCCATCTTTAAAGTCACATGGTGTATAAGTCCTCATTTAAATTCTTTAATTGCCCTTGGGAGGATGGTAGTGAATCCACCCCCTCTACCCTTCACCGCCTGAACTACCGAAGTCCTTCTGAAAAAGTTATTGCCGCAACACTTTTGGATAAGAAGGTCCAGGATTTAGATCAAACAATCATGAAATCACATCAGTTTATTTCTAAATCAGGGTAATGTGTACTTGGAAGAAAATCTGAAGGTGGAGGTACCTCCAGCTCATAATGATCTTATCTTTCTTGGTGGAAAAGGTTTGGGCTTGTAAAATATTGTTAGAGTTAACTGGACAAGTAACTGCAATGCAGACAGTACTTACCGCAACCACTATCTTTCAAAGAAGGAGTTAAAGAAAGTTTAGAATCGTAAATGGGCTACCAATCAAATTAAAATTCAAATTTATTGTCATCTGACTGTACATATATAACATACAAACAAATGAAACAATGTTCTTCTGGACCACGGTGCACCCACAACATATAAAACACACCCAGCGCACTAAACAGAATAGTCTCACAGCCTGAGGGAAGAAGCTGCTACATGGTCTGGCAGCCCTAGTCCTGATGTTCCTGTACTCCTTCTTCATGGTAGTGCATCAAAGAGATTATGGGATGGGTGGTAGGGATCCTAAATAATATTTTGGGCCCTTTATATACAATGATCGCAGAAATGTCACAAATGGGCAGGGGGGTGGGGAGGACACAGTGATCCTCTCGTGTTCCTGTTGGCAGCTTTTACCATCCTCTGTAGGTCCTTGTGGTCCAATGCCTTACAACTTTCATACTATACAATGATGCAGCCAGATAGGACACTCTTGAAGATGCTCCTGCAGACGGTTGTTAGAAGGGGGGCAGAGAGACTTACATGCCTCAATCTCCTCAGAAGTTGTGGATGTTGCTGTGCCTTCTTAACTAATGAGAAGGTGTTGTGGATCCAGGTTAGATTGTCTGTTACGTGCACACCAAGGGACTCTGTGTTCTTCGCTCTCTCCACGGCAGTATCACTGATGAGCAGTGGAGAGTGGTTGACCTGTGCCTTCATGAATTTTACAGACATCTCTTTTGTCTTGTCCATGTTGACACTTAGTTTGCTGTTTCTCTTCTCATTTGACAAGTTTCTCTTCCTTCTTTCTGTATGCCGACATCATTGTTGTTGATGAGGCTAATCACTGTTGTATCAACAGAGAACTTGATGACATAGTTCAGATGTGAGTCATCAGTGTGAACAGTAGCAGGTTGAGCACACAGTCCTGCGGGATACCAGTGCTCATCGTGATGAAGCTCGAAATGTTGCTGCCAACTTGAACTGATCGGGGTATTTCTATCAAGAAGTCCAAGATCTGGTTACGAAGAGCACAGTTGAGACCCAGCAAGGACAGTTTACCTACCAGCCTCTGAGGGATGATCATGTTAATTGCCAAGCTGAATTTGATGAACAGCAACCTGGCACATGAGGCATCATTTTTCAGGTGGGACAGAATGGATTGGAGGGCTGAGACAATGGCATCACCAGTTCACCAGTTTGATTGATAGGCAAACAGGAAAGTGTCCAATGTAGCTGGAGGGTGGGATTTTATGCAATCTATTACCATCCACTCAAAGCACAAAGAAATATTAAAGACGTCTGTTAGCCTGGCCGCACAAGCTGTCAGCACCCATCTCGTCCGGCCCTACAACTTTGCGTGAGCTTATCCTGGCTAGGATCCTCTTCACCGTGGCTGTGGCCAGACAGTGTGCCTGTTTCTCATGAGAAGAGAAGGTTTTCTTCAAATTCATATCAGTCATTGCATTAAATTGTGCATGAATAGCTTTGCACAGCTTTACTCATGTCATTCTGCAGATGTGTGACAGAGAGCATCTTGACAAGCTGCATCAGCGCCTGGTTTGGAAACTTCACTGCAGAGGATCAGAAAGCTCTACAAAGTGTAGTCAAAACTGCTCAATGCACCATGGCACCAGCCTACCCACCATCAAAGATGTATGTGCTGGAAAACGACCAGTAACATCATGAAGGATCTCAGCCACCTTGATCATGAATGGCTTCTATTCTCATCGGGGGAGGCTACGTATTATCCATGCCAGGACCAAACTCAAAAGCAGTTAGTTTGCTCAAGCAGTAAGGCCGATCAACGCCTCCACCCACTAACTCCACCATTACTTTATTATTTTCTCTCAGTCATCTTATGTACAGTCTAGTGCCAATTTATGAACATACAATCAATCTAGTTATATAAGCCATCATTTTTTTTATTTATTGTGATGTTTTATTATTATTGTGTTATTTATCTTTTTTGTGAGTTTTTTTAAACTGCACTGGATCTGGAGTAACAATTACTTCATTCTCCATTACACTTGTGTGCAGGAGATGACATTAAACAATATTGAATTTTGAATCTTGAGAATCCTGAGAAGTCTATCGGGACAGGAAGCATTGCTTTTATTGACACACAGAGTGGACATGTAATCTGTTATGGCATGTATAATTTGTCACATGCACTGCATGTCCCTGGTGTCACAAAGTTGCCCGTGAATTTTCTATGAGTACTCTCGCTTTACTTTCTGATGTCACGTGCAAGCACAGCTCTTGCTGACCTTAGAGACATTCTATGCATATCCCTATGCAGTCCATGTGTCTCTGCAGTCAACCATGGTTTCCAGTTTGTCCTGGCAGTGTACTATCTAATCACAGAAATGCCCTCAATGTATTTTTCCATATAGCCAGTCACTAATCCTGCATATTCATCAATGTTGATGTGATGATCATAGGTAACTGCATCCCTGAAAATGCTCCAGTCCGTGCTTTCGTAACAGTCCTGTAGCACTGAGGTGACTCCTTCTGGCCAGGGGTTCTGATCTCCCTGCAAACTGGTTTGACCTGGTTAACCAGTGGTCAGCAGGGATTAGCAAAATGAATATGCAGTCTGAGTACCCGAGATAAGGGCAAGAGATAGTGATGCACCCAATAACTCTGAGACGTGGGTTAAGGTAGGCTTTTATTGGCTGGAATGAAGCACAAGCAGCAAGAGACCACCATACTGCATCCTGGAGACTGAGGCCAGGGCGGTGTCTCCAATCGCCTTTATACCGGGGTCTGTGGGAAGAGCCACAGGAGCAGTCAGCAGGGTGGGGGGGGTGCATGTCCAGACAGGTATATTTAGTTCACCACATTCACCCCCCCTTTGTTTTAAAAGCGAGTCCCCATGGGGCAAAGTTTCTTACAAGTATATTTACAGGTTAAGTCTATCAGGTGGTCGAATCTGTCGCTGTGATCTACGTAGCACCGGCTGTGATTGCACAGGTGCCAGTGGTGATTGCACCAGAGACGGTGGTTGTGCTGGTTCTGGCCTAACTGGAGGTGTCAGCCCACTAGGTGTCAGTGATCCCTCTTGCGTGTGCGAGGCGCCTGGTATATGCGTGTGCGAGACGCCCAGTATGGGAGTGTCGTGAGGAGTCTGTGCAGGGCTCGGTGTGCGCGGTGTCACCTCGGGTACAGGGTTCATAGTTACCGTGGAGTGTTTGGGGTAGTGGTCTGCTGCTCCTGTGGGCGCCAGGTCGCGGACGGAGACCGTGTCCTCCCGCCCATCAGGTAAGACCACGTAGGCGTACTGGGGGTTCGCATGTATAAGGTGAACCCTCTCAACCAGCGGGGAGTATTTATTGCTCCTCACATGTTTCCAGAGCAGCACTGGCCCTGGGGATGTCAGCAAAGCCGATAGGGTGGTCCCAGTGGCAGACTTCCTAGCAAAAGAAAAGAGGCGCTCCTTAGGGGTGGCATTGGTGGACGTGCATAACAGGGAGCGGATAGAGTGGAGTGCCTCGGGGAGGACCTCCTGCCACCGAGAGACCGGCAACCCTTTTGACTTAAGGGCTGAAAGTGTGGCCTTCCACACTGTGGCATTCTCCCTCTCCACCTGTCCATTTTTCCGGGGATTATAGCTCATGGTCCTACTAGTAGCAATGCCCCTAGCCAGCAGGTACGGGCGCAGCTCGTCACTCATAAAGGAGGACCCTCTATCTCTGTGGATATAGCAGGGATATCTGAACAGAGTGAAGAGCTGGCGCAGGGCTTTTATGACTGACGTGGCAGTGGTGTTGGGGCAGGGGATGGCAAAGGGGAACCGCGAGTACTCGTCGATAATGTTGAGAAAGTAGACATTGCGGTCGGTGGAGGGAAGGGGGCCCTTAAAGTCAACACTCAGTCACTCAAAGGGGCTGGTGGCCTTGATAAGTTGCGCCTTGTCAGGACGGTAGAAGTGCGGTTTGCACTCAGCGCAGACTTGGCAGTCCCTGGTCATCGTCCTGATGTCCTCAGGGGAGTATGGCAGGTTCTGAGCTTTCACAAAATGGTAAAATCGGGTGACACCCGGGTGGCAAAGATGTGCATGGAGGGCATATAGCTGGTCGAGCTGTGTGCTTGCACACGCTCCCCGGGATGGGGCATCAGGGGGCTCATTGAGCCTTCCAGGCCGGTACAGGATATCATAGTTGTAGGTGGAGAGTTCTATTCTCCACCGCAAAATCTTATCATTTTTGATTTTGCCCCGCTGTTGGTTGCTGAACACGAACGCAACTGAGCGCTGGTCGGTCTGCAAGGTGAACCTTTTGCTGGCGAGATAGTGCCTCCAGTGCCTAATAGCTTCCACTATGGCCTGGGCTTCTTTCTCCACCGCGAGTGCCGAATTTCAGGGCCTTGAAGGGTGCGAGAAAAGAATGCCTGCCTGCCTGATTGAGGGTAGCAACCAGCGCAAAATTGGAGGCGTCACTCTCTACTTGGAAGAGAATGGTCTCGTCCACCGCATGCATCGTTGCTTTGGCAATGTCCCCTTTAAAGCGGCTGAAGGCTGCGCAGGCCTCGGCAGAGAGGGGAAATGTGGCAGACTTGACCAGGGTGCGGGCCTTGTCTGCGTAATGAGGGACCGATTGGGCGTAATAGGAAAAGAAGCCCAGACACCGTCTGAGGGCTTTGAGAGTGGTGGGAAGAGGGAGTTCTAACAGGGGGCGCATACGGTCGGGATCAGGGCCAATGACCCCGTTCTCCATGACATACCCAAGGATAGCGAGTCAGGTGGTTCCGAACACACACTTGTCCCTGTTATAAGTAAGGTTCAGGGCTTTGGCCACTTGGAAAAATCGTTGGAGGTTGGCGTTGTGATCTGACCAGTCGTGACCACAGATGGTGATGTTATCCAGGTAGGGAAATGTGGCCTGCAGTTGGCACTGGTCCACCATCTGGTCCATTTCCCTCTGGAAGACAGAGACACCATTTGTGACACCAAAGGGGAAGCGCAGGAAGTGATAGAGCCTGCTGCCCGCCTCGAAGGCGGTTTAGGGGCGGTCCTCCGGGCGGATGGGTAACTGGTGATAAGCGGATTTCAGATCTGTGGTTGAGTACACCTTGTACTGAGCTATCTGATTGACCATATCCGCGATGTGGGGTAGGGGGTACGCGTCAAGCTGCGTGAACCTATTGATGGTTTGTCTATAGTCCACGACCATCCAATTTTTCTGCCCAGTCTGAACAACAACCACCTGGGCCCTCCAAGGACTTGTGCTTGGCTCAATGATCCCCTCCCTGAGCAGCCACTGCACCTCTGACTAAATGAAGGCCCTGTCCCCCGCGCTGTACCTCCTGCTTTTAGTTGCCACAGGTTTACAGTCGGGGGTCAGGTTGGCGAACAGTGGTGGGGGAGGGATTTTAAGGGTGGAGAGGCTGCAAGTGGTGTCAGTAGTGCAGCTGTCAGCATGGTGCTGGGTGGGATGTGTAGGTCGGTGTGTGTGTGTGGTCAGTAGCAGGGTATATGAGGAAGTCCCACAAAACTGAGGGTTCCTGACAGTGAGTAGTGGGAGGGGCCCGTCATATGCCATAGTCACACTTATTAGTTGGCTCTGGAAGTCCAGACACAATAGCACAGGCGCACACAGTTAAGGCATGACCAGTAGCGCAAAGTCCCGATATTCTGTGCCCTGCACCCCCAATGTCGCTACACAACCCCCCCGGATGTCTGTGGAATGCGACCCAGAAGCCATGGTGACCCTCTGGCTTACCGGCTGTATCACGAGTCCGCGGCGTTGCACCGTGTCCGGGTGAATGAAATTCTCAGTGCTGCCCGTGTCAAACAGGCATCTAGTCCTGTGCCCCTCCATCAGGATGTCCATCATTGACCTTGCAAGCTGGTGTGGGGCGCTTTGGTCGAGGGTTATGGAGGCCAGAGTTGAACCGCCGTCTTGATGCCCGGTAAACACCCGTGGGTCGGAGGCGGGGTGAGGTGGCGCCGACAAAGATGGCTGCCCCCATGTCTCGCATGAGGCGGGCAGGCAAGATGGCGGCGACCAAGATGGCCAACCCCATGCCTCGCACGAGGCACTGCTCGACTCCGCTCATGGTTCAGACTTACAGACCCTGGCGAAATGGCCCTTCTTTCCGCAACTGGAGCAGGTAGCTTGTCGGGCCGGGCAGCGTTTTCGGGGGTGCTTTTCGAGTCCGTAGAAGTAACACTGCGCGGACTTGTGACTGGCAGCAGCTGTGGTCGGTTTCGGGGAGTTCGTGGACTCGCGACTGGCAGCAGCCGAGGTCGATTCGCTCGTGGGTGGCGGGGTCTGCAGCGTCCATGGAACCGGCGGGGGATCGCGCAGCTGGACAGCGTCAACGTTGTGCAGAGCAGCCTCCAGCGTGTCAGCCATTTCGATCACCGAGCATAAGGTGAGATCGGCATTTTCCAGCAGCCGCCGGCACACGTGCACTGACCTGATCCTCGTAACGAAGTTGTCTCGTACCAGGAGCTCTGCATGCTGTTCCGCCGTCAGTCCCTTGCAGTCGCAAGTTCACACGAGTGTCTGTAGGGCTCGGAGAAACTCAGCGCTCGACTCGTCGGGTTGCTGCCGCCGCGTCGCAAAGCGATGTCTTGCGTAGACGGTGTTCACTGGCCACAGGTACTGTCTTTTGAGGGCGTCCAGTGCCCTTGGTAGGTTGGCAGGTCCCTGATAAGGGAGTAAACTTTCGGGGTGATCCTCAAAAGGAGGATTCTGTGCATAATAGCGGGCTCAGTCACGGGAATCTGTTCCAAGTATGATTGGAAGCATGCAAGCCAGAGTTCAAAGGCAAGAGCTGCTTCTGAGTCTTGAGGATCAATGTCCAATTTTTCCGGATGTAAAATGCTTTCCATGTTTCAAAACTTCCAGCCAATAAAATTGATGCACCATCAATAACTCTGAGACGTGGGTTAAGGTAGGCTTTTATTGGCTGGAAGAAAGCACAAGCAGCAAGTGACCATCACACAACATCCTGGAGACTGAGGAAGGGTCTGTGGCTCCAATCGCCTTTATACCGGGGTCTGTGGGAGGAGCCACAGGAGTAGTCAGCGGGGGGGGGGGGGGGAGGCGTGTCCAGACAGATATATGTAGTTCACCACAGATAGTCTTGTAGCATCCATGAACTTTGGTATAGACCAGCTCTAACATATTCTCTGGTTGCAAAGTTGACCTACTGGTGGAACTTCAGCGGGACAGTTTTTAAGTTGACCTGATTGAAGTCATCAGCATCAATGAAAAAATCATCAGAGTGAAAGACTTCAAGGTTGTAGTTGGTACCTTAGACCTCCTACAGTGCTTCCCCAGCACAAGCTTGGGGACTGGGGTGTTGTGGGGGTGGGGGGGGGGACAGTGGTCAATGGATGTAAATAGCAACGATCACAATCACAATGGCAGTGGAGTTCGTTGGGTATGTAGAAGGGCCTGTAGTTCACCATTAAATGCTTTATCTTCAGTGAGCAGTGGGCCGTTACTACCAAGGCGCCAAAGCATTCACACAGCAAATCTTATCAATGCAGACCTCCCCCGCAGGTTTTACCAGAGGTTGCAGCATTTCTGTCCGCCAGAAAGGAGATGAGGCCTTCCAGCTGGATGGCGAGTCTGGAGTGGTGACCTGGAGCTACGTTTCTCTCAGGACAAATGAGTTTCTCTCATTTAACATTCTCTTAAGTTCACATTCAGAATGTGCTGGGATGTGGTCTGAATTAGTCATCTAAGCAAATGCCGAACTAGGCCACGGAGCAGCAATATCACTCCAGGTGGATATTTTGAATTTTCAAATAAAACAAAGACATTTCTGTTGAAACTTTTGGAAATCTGCAACAAAGATTTGTGAATAAAATGAACTGGGTTGTTTCCTGGGGCAAGTAAAGTGTCTTCTGTGAAGAGACTGAAAAGTAACAAGTATACACTTGAATGTTAAGAGCAAAGGAATAGAGATGGTGAATTGACCTCATTTAACCAGCCGTGCTTTGACTTTATTGAAAGCTTGGGAGATGTTTCCTTTGACTTGGAAATTTTGAACAAGATATCATAGTTTCAGTTTAATGATTTGACAATCTAGAAATTAGCTGAGGAGGAACTCCTTATCTTATTATGTCATGAAACTTCAGGATTCTTTATTCAGGTGGGTGGCAGATATTTTGTCATGGAATACATTCATGTTAGAAGATGACAGATTTTTAGGCACTTAAATAAATCAAGGAATAGAGTGGGTTTCAAGTTAAGGATCATCTCTAATGGCATAGTGGATTGGGGTTCAATGATTACTTTGAATGATTTATTTTGTTTTCTATTCCGCTGTTCCTTACATAAGGTTCTAAGAAGTTGAGAGAAAAAAAATATATTAAATAACCCTTATGAAGAATATGCTAAAAATTTGCTCTGACCCACTGCAGATCATTCCTTATGACACTTTGTTTTTTGTAAATTTTCTTACAAAAATCAGCATTCAAACTGTTTTAGGATGAGTTTCCTTGTTTGTCTAATAGCCAACAATTCTAACCGTAGATGTTTTTAGTTGTTTATGCTGCACAAAGCCACATGAGTCATTTTCCTTCTGGATGGCAGTAACTGGTAAATGTGTATCAGGGCAAGCACTAACAGGAGGAGCAGAGATCCCTGTACGCGGCCCAAGTTTTACACCTGCCCTTTTACCTCCAGTCTCTCCTCCATTCTGGGCCACAAACTATCCTTTCAAGTGAGGCACCACATCACCTATGAATCTGCTGGGGTCACCTACTGTGTCTGGTGCTCCTGGCGCAGACACCTCTACATTGGTGAGACCTGTTGTTATAAACTGGGGGGGCCATGTCATCGAGCACCTCCACTCTATCCACCAAAAGTAGAACTTCCTGGTGGCCAAACATTTTAATTCCCATTCCCATTCCCTTTCTGTCATGTCGGTCCATGCCCTTCTCTTGTGCCAAGATGAGGTCACCTTCAAGGTTGAGGAGCAACCCCTTATATTCTGACTAGCTGGCCTCCAATATGAAGGCATGAATTAATTTCTCTTTCTAGTTAAAAAATAATTCCCTCCCTTTCTTCTATTTCCCACTCTGGCCTCTCACCTCTTCTCACCTGCTCTCTTTCCTCAGAGTCTCCTCCTCCTTCCCGTTCTCCTATGGTCCACTCTCCTCTCCTACCATGTTTCTTCTTCTCCAGTCCTTTACCTTTCCCACCCACCTGGCTTCACCTATCACCTTCTGGCTATCCTCCTTCCCCTCCCCTTATCTTTTTATTCTGTTGTTTTCCTCCTTCCTTTAAAGTCCTGATGAAGGGTCTCGAAATGTTGACTGTTCATTCATTTCCATAGATGCTGCTTGACCTACTGAGTTCCTCCAGCATTTTGTGTACGAGGGGTGATTGATATGTTCATGACCTACGGTAGAAGGAGATGAGTCATACAGCTCTCGTTACATGCACATGCAGTTCAACTCTTTGAGTGAAAATGCAGAAAGATGGAAGTCAATAACTCATCTCCTTCTACCTTAGGCCACAAATTTATCACCCCATGCTGTGGACCACCTCTGGAGGTCCAAGATGCCAACTTCTACAAAGAAGGGATCCGTATGCTCCACGACCGCTGGACTAAGTGTGTAAATGTAGGAGGGGACTATGTTGAAAAATAAATGTGCTAGGTTTTCTAAAATTGAATCCGTCTACCTTAGGCCACAAACTTATCAATCACACCTTGTATATTGCTTAAAGGTTGAGATGATTTGTAAAGAAACTTTTTTTCACCTAGAGAGTTGTTAAATCTAGATTGCATTGATTGACAAAATGGTGGAGGCAAGTGCTCTCACAAAAAGAGAAAAGTAAAGAGAAGTTGGACAAACTTGGCAAGTTTTCTTTGGAGCGGTAGAGGCTGAGGGAAGACCTGAAAGAGGTTCATTAGGTCGTGAGAAGCATAGATGAATGAGAGAGCCATTATCTTTCTTCCAGGGTTCAGGTATCTAAAACAAAAGCTATACATATGAGAGGGGCTAAATTGAAAGGGATGTGCTGGGCAATTTTTCTTTACTTAGAAGGTGGCATGGGCCCGGAATATGCACCAGATGTAACAGAGAAGGCAAATACGAAAGATGTTTCTAAGAGAGTCTTGCTTAGGCACATGGGAAGTGCAGAGAAATGAAGAGACTGGCAATCATGCAGGCAGAAGAGGTTAATTTAGTGAGGCATTTAATTATTGGTTTAATTAATTTGCCACACCAGCATGGGTTGAAGGGCCTACTTCTATGTTTGCTTGTTCTATGCTCTAGGTACAGAGACAAACACTTGAAATGCCAAGGCATATAGAAGGTAACAGGCCAATTATTTGGATAGATACTCATAGTATGTGCCCAAAACACAAAGGGTTGAAGGATTTGAAGCCAGGTTACATGTTATACTGTAACATATTTTTAAGAGCTATGAACACCAAGAACACAAATAATCAGTTTGCACATTAGACAAAGCTATGTCATTGGTCCTGTTATGATGCAACCAAAAACATATTCCCTTTTCCACAGTTTCATGTGAACTGTGGTTTATCAGCTTATAGGTAAAATGGTAGGGTCTGCTGGAGCAAATCTCCAGCTAATTTTAACCTCAGTGCCTCAAGCTTACTCCTGTAGTTTAGCATTGATTTATCCTTGTAGTAATGCTGTTATTTTGTTGAAGTGTGTCCATATTCTTCGTTTTCTTCACAACTAAGGTTTAACCTCTGTGGTCTCTGAATCTCGGGTGCCAACAAAAGGTCCCTGCAGCTCAACCAGACTATTGAATTTCTGTTTGTCTCTCACCGATCTTTTATTTTAGCACTGCTTTCAGAAGGTAGATCTTTGGGATTTCATTATTAATTGCAAAGGGATTTCATGGAGTGTGTCAGTAATTGGGATGTAAAGCTACATTCTAAATTAAGTGAAGGATCAATCAGAGATTTGGATGTTTTCTCCAAGCAGACTTGCTGAATGGGTTTAAATATCTCAATTCGTATTTTCTCTGTTCAGTTATTTTAGCACATCTGTAAGTTATAAACATCTATTGCATAACGTCATAAGGACTGACCTTTCACGCATCATGCTTTACTCCAGATGCAGCATTACCCAGTTCACATTTCATATTGTTGTGAACTAAGCTTTATTAAAATTAAGTTCTAGCATATCGTATTTCCCCAAAAATTGTGGTCAATCACAATGCACAAGTCTCAAGTTGGACTCAGTAAGATCCTGAATTACAGAAATTGCAAAGTCACTTTAAACCAAACTATTTGACAGTGGATTCAATATTTATTCCAAGGATTTATTGGCTTTGCTGAATAACTTATCCTGATTATAAAAGAAAAACTGTGATATAAGCAACTACATTTGCTCTTTTGCAGTTTGATTATCTGATTTTTAATGGGTTATCTAATATGCTCCTGGCAAGTAATTCATTGAGAAAAATCTATTACTATCCTTTGTAAAATTTTCAGATATTATGTACTGTAGATAACTGAAATCTCCTCAGGGGGAAATACAAATATGCAGCTCTTTGTTATAGATTTAAATAATTTGAATTATTTACTAATCTCACTCACTGAGATTCTATGAAGTGGATGATCTCTTACCACTTGGAGTATTCAAACTATTATCCTTTCTTTACTTATTTGTTGTTATATTTTCCACAAAATCAGCTGGGATTCTTTGTCAGTACTCACAGGAGGAAGAATCAATGTTTATAGTTCCTTGGCTATACAGTTCTATTAGGCTGAGTAATCGGATTTTCACATGGAACCATTTGACTAAGTCCAGTGGCAGAGCTGGTCAAGCAGTTGTCTCACAGCTTCAGAGATCAGTGTTTGACTTGGACCTCTGGTGCTGAATGTGTGAAATTTCCATGTCCTTCTTATGACAAGAGTGATTTTCTTCTGGGTGGTCTGGTTTCTTACGACATCCCAAACAAGTGTGGCTTGATAGGTTAGCTATAGGCTGTCTGGGTGCACATGTGGGTAGCAGAACCTGGGGAAGGTGCTTTGAATACGAGGTTAGTGTAAATAGGTACTTGATGGCCAATGGAGATTCAGTTGACCAAAAGGCCTGGTTCTCTGCTGCATAACTCTGAAGTTTTCTCCATACATACTCTATTCTTTTATCTTAGATGGAATTTAAAAAGCATAGAATTGTACGAAAGTGTAGAAACTGGCCCTTAGTCTGAATTTAAAAAGCTGAAAAATCCATACTGTGCACAAATATTGTCAGAAACACAGAAGATTTGGTAGATGTTGGAAATCCAGAGTGAAATACACAAGCTGCTGCAGGATCTATGGAGGCTGAGAAGCTTCATCGGGACTGAAAAGGAAGAGCAAAGAAGCCAGAATAAGAAGGAGGGGTTGGGGTGGGGTAAGAAGTACAAACTGGTAGGTGATAGCTGAAGCCAGGTGAGGAGAAAGATTGGGTGAGATGTTGGGAAGTGATAGGTGGAAAAGGTAAAAGGTTTGAAGAAGGAACTTGATAGGTGTGGACCATGGGTGAAAGGGGAGGAAGAGAGCCACTAGAGGGAGGTGATGTGCAAGTGAGGAGAAGAGAATTTTAAGAAGGATGCAAGAATGGGGAAAAAAGAAGAGAGAAGGTGAGAGAGAGAGAAATTACCAGAAATTAGAGAAATCAGTGTTCATACTGTCAGGTTGGCAACTCTCAGGCTGGAGGAGCATCACCCCATATTCCTCCTCAGCAACCTTGATTTCATCGATTTCTCTAACCTAGTAAGTTCTCCCCCTCCCACTTTTCTCTTTTTCCATTCCCCATTCAGGCTCTCCTCTCTCCTCTTCTCTTCACCTCACTTGACTGTGACCTCCCTCTGCTGACCTTCCTCTCTCTCATGTTTCACTCACCCTTCCAATCAGGTTCCTTCTTCTATTGCCCTTTACCTAGTCCACCTATCACCTCCCAGCTTCTCAGTTGAACCTTCTCGAGACCACCCCACCGCCATCTTCCCAGAATCAGAATCAGGTTTATTATCACTGGCTTGTGTAGTGATATTTGTTAACTTAGCAGCAACGATTCAGTGCAGTACATAATATAGAAAAAAAATCATAATAATAATAACCAACTCAATTACAGTATATGTATATTGAATAGATTAAAAATTGTGCAAAAACAGAAATAATATATATTATAAAAGTCAGGTAATGTTCAAGGGCTCAAGCAATTGGATGGCAGAGGGGAAGAAGCTGTTACTGAATCGCTGAGTGTGTGCTTTCGGTCTTCTGTACCTCCTACCTGATGGTAACAATGAGAAAAAGGCGTGCCTTGGGTACTGGAGGTCCTAAATAATGGACGCTGCCTTTCTGAGACACCGCTCCTGGGTACTTTGTAGGCTAGTACCCAAGATGGAGCTGACTCAATTTGTAACCCTCTGCAGATTCTTTCGGTCCTGTGCGGTAAATGACACCCCCCCCCACCCACCCCATATTGGACAGTGGTGCAGCCTGTCACAATGCTCTCCACGGTACATCTATAGAAGTTTTTGAGTGTATTTGTTGACATGCCAAATCTCTTCAAACTCCTAATGAAGTATAGTTGTATCTTGCCTTCTTTATAATTACATCGATATGTTGGGCTCTCTCACCTGGCTTCACCTGTCACCTGGCAGTATTCCTCCACTCCCCCACATTCTGGGTTCTTCCCTATTTCCAGTCCTGATGAATAGTCTTGGCCTGAAATATTGACTATTTATTCCTCTCCATGGATGCTGCTTAGCCTGCTGAGTTCCTCCAATGTGTGCAATTACAGAAATAATCAGATTTGTTTTATTGAAGAGAACGTTATTCTTTTGAAATCTATCTATATATTGCTCATAGTCAAAATACTGAATCCAAATTATCACAAATGAAATCTTCAAGTATTTTTAGTGAAGTCCAGCAATATTAAGATTTATTGGCAATAATTTATAAAGCATATTTGCCATTGATCAAATGACAACACCATGGAAAAAACCCAATAGTTTAAAAATGTATATCTTGGATTTCGTATTTATTACCAGTATAGATTTTCGATTGCACTGCATTACAGGCTTGAAGCACTATCTCATACAATTTTCAGTTGGATTTCAGTGATTTTTAAAAAAAATCCTTGCTGAGGTTTCTAAGGAATGCCTTCTTGTGCAAATAAGGCCAGGCTTTGAATTAGAAATAATAAGCTATTTGCCTTTTTTAAGGGCATAAAAGATGTGTAAATCATCTCCATTTATGCACACAAGGCCCTGTCCACCTGCACATTTACGATATTACTTCTTCTGATATCCAGTGAGGTTCCCAAAATTTAATGGTGAATCAAATTAAATAAATGAATGATTTTCTAAAGCGTTTTCAACATCCTTCTGCAATATTATTGAGGAAAATGCAAGTGGAACACGTTCCATCCACAGTCTATCTAAATTTCCCCGTTCTGCCCTGCTACCCTAAAGAAGAGTCTGTTAAAAATGACAGGAAAGCTAGTGTTAGTCCCTTGATATTGAAGCTTGGAAGTGCTTCTTTTCAACCTCCTATTGAGACAGGTGTCCAAATTTAATCTCCATTCAAACATGCCTTCCCTTAAGCTTTTATATTTATGATTAAAATTAAGTTAAATTGGGAAATAGGTCCTCTTGTTGCTCAATCGTATCTGTCATAAATCAACTATTTTGAGTCCAGAGATATGGCAAAGCCAAATTCTAATTGTGATTACTGCTTTTACGACTTTGTAATAAATGTGTTCACCTTTAACTCACACACTATTCAAAGCTTATTAACTGCATTTTGAAAGTTGTGGCAAACTTGACACAACTGGATTTAAGGTAAAGCTTAAGAATTTCACTCTTTTAAATATATTTTCTTTGCTTTGCTTCATTTTCTGTAAACACATAATTTCTGGTTGATTAAATGGCAGAAATATTCCTATTATTTCATTAATACATAAAATTGACTCCACAACTCAGAAATGTCAACATTAATCCTTTAGGAAAACTAAGGTGATTCGCAACCGTATTTGATGATACGTTTGGTTGTTGAAATTAGATCATTAGTGTTTGCTGAATGTTTACAAATATATTTTTTTGCAGTTTTTTATTCAGCTTGAAAACAATCTTGCCTAGAAATTAGATTGAACCTAATTTTGATGCACTAAAATATTGTGCATTTAGATTTATGTCAGCTTGAATCTCCTTCAAAAAATTGCAGCATTGGTAAAAATACATTTGAAACAGCATCAGGGTGATTTAAAGCCAGAAATAAGCCTGGGAGCATGACCTGTCTGCTTTCTGACAGGACCACATTCAATTCAGTCCAACTGCCAACAGTTTATTGCACAGTAATTAGAAAACAGTTTCAGCCTTTAAATGCTCTGAAGGATCTGAGGGAATTTCAAATGTCAGCTGGTACTATCAAAAAAAAAACCTGGAAAGCTGAAATTAAAATGTTAGATAAGACTGAGTAAGTCAGGCATTATCTGTGGAATGTGAAGCTTCTTCAAGTCAATGATTTTTTATTAGAATTAGGCAAAGCTCAAAAGAGAAAGTAGTTGAAATGTAAGAGAAATATCTGGGCAGGGCGGGGCCAAACAGCTTGAAGAACAACAAGGTAGTGTTGGTGTTGGCTGAGAAATGTTGGAAAGGAAGGTTAAATTTTTTTTAGAATTTACCTTTTTACAGATTTTTTTTGCTATGCACACAAAATGCTGGAGGAAGAGCGGGTCAGGCAGTGTCTTTGGAAATGAATAAACAGACAACTTTTCATGACCTTTCTCTATTCTTCATCTCTCTGAAAATTAAAACATCATTGGCTTTTGATTTTCCTAGTTTTGGTGAGAGGCGAACAATCTGAAATATCAATTCTGTTTCTTTCTCCTCAGATGTTGTAAGATCTGGTCAATATTCTCAGTATTTTCTGTTCTTATCACGTTACAATTTTTTTTTATTAATTGGTGCAGGTCAAAGTTTACTTTAGTGATTTTGATTTAGCTGATTCCTTATGAAAAACATCTTCCTACAAGAGACACTCATATAACCCAGGTGAGCAATGTCTTCTTCCTCTTATCTGGGAGATGAGACTGTTGATTTAAGCAGTAACATCTTCCTGATAACTTTCCTTGGCCTCCTGTTCCTCAGGCTTGGTTTCCCAATGCTGCCCTTACTTTCATGCTGATTGCTATATTGTAGGCAAGGATGTGCATCAGGAGACACAAGACACTGTAGCTGAAGGAAGCTGGAGCAATAAACACATTTCTGGAAGAACTTGGTGGGTCAGGCAGCATCTGTGGAGGAGATGGACAGTTGATATTTCAGGTGAGACTTTGTATCAGAACTGGTTGTGCACGATGCAGCACGCCATGATGTTGTTTCTGCACAAACAAGGCATTGTACAAGAGGTAGGTCCATCCTCTGTCAATGGACTCTACAGGAATAGGCTCTTCACAGTTTGTTATATCTTTATCTCTTGCCCTGTGCTCACCAACCTTCTTCAAGCGGTCTATTGTATTCAAGTGGTCTTCAGTATTGTAGTGCTTCCAGAAATGCCATCAAATAATTAGCTTAGCAGCTAAAAGGGAGGGAGGAATGCTGGGAAGAAGGATGGAGTAGATAAAACTCTCCATTGAAGCCACAGAACACATTATAAAGTGTTAAAAAAAAACAACCTGTAATCATTTCTGAAGCTGCAAGTGTTTGACATCATCCAACTACCTGTCTCAATTTTACGCTCATTTAAATTTTATTTGAATCAGGTTATGGTGAGATATGGTGCCAGTTTCTCTAGCTCTGATTTAATTGGAACATATTTGGTATTCTTTCATACTAAAGCAAATAAAAACTTTCCAATGTATTTCAACAATAAACCCAATATTCTTGTTTTCCAAATGATGGGTTCTGATTACATGAAATCAGTGCCAATCTTTTAACCAAAGCTTTGGTAGAGAACTATAAGAAAAGAAAAGTGTTTTCAATTCTTAGAGTCTGGTCAATCTACTGCTCATTATAAGCTAAGTCAAATAAAAAGCTAGTGATGTCTGTGGCTGCTATTAAGTAAAATATCATTCATTTAATAGATGTGTAGCCTACTTATGGAATTACAGGTCCACCTTAAGATCAGAGTTCAATTCCCACCAGTGGCTGTAATGAGCTTTTGCACATAAGCCCCGTGACCACATGGATTTATCCTGGGTCCTTTGTTTCTCCTCTACGTTCTAAAGGGCTAGGCTTAATAAGTTGTGGGCATACTGTGTTGCCGCCCGAAGCATGGTGATACTTCTGAGCTGCCTCCAGCGCATCTCTGATGCAAATAACACATTTTATTGTATGTTCTGATGCTTCAATATGCATTTGACACGTAAGCTAATCTTGTAAATGGTGTAATAGGGAGAGCTTTGAAACATGCAGACTTATTTATAATCAAGAGACCTACTTAGAAACATAGAAAATAGAAAACCTACAGCACAATGCAGGCCCTTCAGCCCACAAAGTTGTGCCGAACATGTCCCTATCTTAGAAATTACTAGACTTCCTCATAGCCCTCTATTTTTCTAAGCTCCATGTACCTATCCAAAAGTCTTTTAAAATACCCTATCGTATCTGCCTCCACCACTGTTGCTGGCAGCCCATTCCACGCACTCACCACTCTCTGAGTAAAAAACTTACCCCTAACATCACCTCTGTATCTACTCCCCAGCACTGTAAACCTGTGTCCTCTTGTGGCAACCATTTCAGCCCGGGGACAAAGCCTCTGACTATCCAAATGCCTCTCATCATCTTATACTCCTCTATCAGGTCGCCTTTCATCCTTTGTCTCTCCAAGGAGAAAAGGCCAAGTTCACTCAACCTGTTTTCATAAGGCATGCTGCCCATGCCCAATCCAAGAAACATCCCTGTAAATCTCCTCCGTACCCTTTCTTTGGCTTCCACCATCTGCTTGTTTGATTTAACAGAGTGATCCTGAAGACCGAAGCTCATTGGTGTCAGGATTCAGGTGGGAGGTGAAAAAAGGATCAAATTGGCATCCACTGTCTTCTATTCTCAAGTTGCGGTAAAGTAATGCTCGAGCTGGTGGGAGAGCTCTTCTGCTTGCTACCATTGTAAGTAGAATTCAAATCTTCATGCTGGCAGCATAAAGTATACTTAATTTTTCAGTGCCTAAATTTTAACTGTTTTTTTTCAGAGGGATAAATTGACTAGATGTGACTGAGCATTCTGTGACTAAGAGAACTTGGATCAGCGATACAACAGTTCACTTCAGTAACTCAATAGAAGTAAGCTGCACTCTTAACCAGGTTACTCTGCAGCTGAAATAGTTTTTCGGTCAAGGTTGTGTTTTACAAATATAGTATATTAAAGAGAAAAAAAAGTTTAAATTTCTTACTTTCCATTAATATATCATGATTATAAAATAGATTTGAGAATAAAATAGAAACTATGGAAAGGAAGGAGTTATCAGATAAATAAAAATCTACTCGTTAAAATATACTAGTCTTTGGACATTGTAGAGTTTAATTTTATTGCATGAATGAAAAGAAATAGGAATAGAATAGAACCCCATTTTTCTCCATAATATTTCTCCACCATCACAAGAGGGCCAAAAGGCATCACGATGTCTATTTCTCTTCCTTTCAATAGAAAATTCCCTGGTTCAGATCAATAAGAACATGCTGCCTTTTATTGAGACAGACATGTCACTATCCTCATGGGAGTTCAGTCTCTCAAGATCACATTGATTTTTGGGATTATGTAAATTAAAATGGAGGAGCACTGTCAGTTAAGCTCCTTCTTTGTTGAGCATGCTCTTTCCTGTGATTTTACTTCAACAGTGTGTTACTGAGCTTTGTTATTGACTTTACTTCACAATATTCTCTCTGGTGAATATGTTGCCACAAAGGAGTTATTTTTGTAAACTAAGGCCCTAATTAAAGATAGAATACAAGATCCATTTGTAAGCTTATACCACTTTAGCAATTCTTAAGGGACAAAAGTTAAAATATATTATTCAGAACTTCAAAGACTTCTGAGTGGTGTAATTTTGGTCAAAAGCTTTGGATGTTTCAAATGAAATGGGAGTTTCTTGCTTTTTGATCAATAACTGCAAGAGGTTCTTATATTTAAATGAATATTTGTTGGCTTTTTAGAGATTTGCTTTATTGCTAAGATCTGAGAACCTGTTTTGAAGTTTTGCCAAGGTAGCCATGGAAAAAGATGCCGTTCTAAATTGTAAGGATGCTAATTTCCACAGCATCAGATAGGGACATACACATATTGATTGGGAGAGAGTGTTCAAAGGTAAACAGTTGTTTGGCAAGTGGGAGGCTTTTAAAAGTGAGATAAGAGTACAAGGTCAGCATATTCCTGTTAAAGTGAAAGACAAGGCTGGCAAGATTAGGGCTAATGATGCTGGTCAGGAAAAATAAGGAGGCATATGTCAGGTAAAGGCAGCTGGTATCACCTGAGTCCCTTGAGAAGTATAATAAATGCAGCAATGCATTTAAGTAGGTAGGTAGTACAGCTAAAAGGGGCAAAAGAATGCCCTGGCAGATAAGAGAATCTTAGAAGATTCAAGGATGTTCAGAGTAAAAGGATAGCAGGGAGAGAGTGGAGCTCTTTAAGACTCAATGTGGTAACCCGTGTGTGAAGCCACAAAACATGGGCAATGATTTAATTGAATGCTTTTCACTGGCGGGGAGATTTGGTAAGACTACTAGGGAGACTTTAAACTAGAATGGTTGGGGGGTGGGAATCAAATTGAAGAGACTGGGAGAGAAGAGGTTAGTTCACAAGTAGAGAAAGCTTGTAGACAGTGTGTGAGGGAGGATAGGCAGGTGATAGAGAAAGGGAGTGCTCAGACCAAAGATGTATGGGAAAAGGAAGGAAAAGAAGCTAGTAAAGTTGTTTGCACCATTAGGGATAAACAGAGTGTAGGAGGTGGAGAATTTCTTAAATGTATTTATTTTAATTCTAGGAGCATTGTAAGAAAGGTGGATGAGCTTAGAGCATGGATTAATACCTGGAGATATGATGTTGTAGCTATTAGTGAAACATGGTTGCAGGAGGGGTATGAATGGCAACTAATTATTCCTGGATTTTGTTGCTTCAGGTGTGATAGAATTGGAAGGGCAAGAGGGGGAGGTGTTGCATTGCTTGTCAGAGAAAATATTACAGCAGTGCTTTGGCAAGATAGATTAGCAGGCTCGTCTAGGGAGGCTATTTCGGGGGAATTGAGGAATGGGAAAGGTGTAGTAACAATTATAGGAGTGTATTATAGACTACCTAATGGGAAGCGAGAATTGGAGGAGCAAATTTGTAAGGAGATAGCAGATATTTGTAGTAAGCACAAGGTTGTGATTGTTGGAGATTTTAATCTTCCTCACATAAACTGTGAAGCCCATTCTGTAAAAGGGCTGGATGGTTTGGAGTTTGTAAAATGTGTGCAGGACAGTTTTTTGCAGCAATACATAGAGGTACCAACTAGAGAAGGGGCAGTGTTGGATCTCCTGTTAGGGAATGAGATAGATCAGGTGATGGAGGTATGTGTTGGGGAGCACTTCGGGTCCAGTGATCACAATGCCATTAGTTTGAATATAATTATGGAGAAGGATAGGACTGGACCCAGGGTTGAGATTTTTGATTGGAGAAAGGCTAACTTTGAGGAGATGCAAAAGGATTTAGAAGAAGTGGATTAGGACAATTTGTTTTATGAGAAGGATATAATAGAGAAATGGAGGTCATTTAAAAGTGAAATTTTGAGGGTACAGAATCTTTATGTTCCTGTTAGGTTGAAAGGAAAGGTTAAAAGTTTGAGGCAGCCATGGTTTTCAAGGGATATTGGAAACTTGGTTCGGAAAAAGAGAGAGATCTACAATAAATATAGGCAGCATGGAGAAAATGAGGTGCTCATGGAATATAAAGAACATAAAAAGAATCTTAAGAAAGAAATTAGAAAAACTAAAAGAAGATATTTTAAGGGAAGGGAGCAGTTACTCTCCTGGGGGTATTCTATAGGCACCCTGGTAGCAGAAGAGATACCGAGGAGCAGATTGGGAGGAAGAATTTGGAAAGGTGCAAAAATAACAGGGTTGTTATCATGGGTGACTTTAACTTCCCTAATATTGATTGACACTTGATTAGTTCCAAGGGTTTAGATGGGGCAGAGTTTGTTAAGTGTGTCCAGGATGGATTCCTGTCACAGTATGTTGACAGACCGACTAGGGGGAATGCCATACCAGATCTAGTATCAGGTAATGAACCAGGTCGGGTCACAGATCTGTCAGTGGGTGAGCATCTGGGGGACAGTGATCACTGCTCCCTGACCTTTAGCATTAGCATGGAAAAGGATAGAATCAGAGAGGACAGGAAAATTTTTAATTGGGGAAGAGCAAATTATGAGGTTATAAAGCTAGAAATTGCAGGTGTGAATTGGGATGATGTTTTTGCAGGGAAATGTACCATAGACATGAGGATGATGTTTAAGGATCTCTTGTAGGATGTTAGGGATAAATTTGTCTTGGTGAGGAAGATATAGAATGGTAGGGGGAAGGAACCATGGGTGACAAGTGGTGGAAAATCTAGTCAGGTGGAAGAAGGCAGCATACATGAGGTTTAGGAAGCAAGGATCAGATGAGTCTATTGAGGAATATAGGGCAGCAAGAACACAACTTAAGAAGGGCCTGAGAAGAGCAAGAAGGGGGCATGAGAAAGCCTTGTTGAGTAGGGTAAAGGAAAACCTCAAGGCATTCATCAATTATGTGAAGAACAAAAGGATGACAGGAGTAAAGGTAGGACCGATTAGAGATAAAAGTGGGAAGATGTGCCTGTAGGTTGTGGAAGTGAGCAAGGTCCTCAATGAATACTTCTCTTCGGTATTCAGCACTGAGAGGTAACTTGATGACAGTGCGAACAATATGAGTGAGGTTAATGTTCTGGAGCATGTTGATATTAAGGGAGAGGAGATGTTGGAGTTGTTAAAACACATTAGGATGGATAAGACCCCGGGGCCTGATGGAATATTCCCCAGGCTGCTCCACAAGGGAAGAGATTGCTGAACCTCTGGCTAGGAACTTTATGTCCTTGTTGTCCACAGGAATGGTACCGGAGGACTGGAGGAAGGCGAATGTTGTCCGTTTGTTCAAAAAAGATAGTAGGTATAGTCCAGTTAATTATAGACTAGTGAGCTTATGTCTGTGGAGGGAAAGCTGTTGGAAAAGATTCTTAGAGATAAGATCTATGGGCATTTAGAGAATCATGGTCTGATCAGGGACAGTCAGCATGGATTTGTGAAGGGCAGATCGTGCCTAACAAACCTGATAGAGTTTGTTGAGGATAGTGCAGTGGATGTGATCTACATGGATTTTAGTAAGGAATTTGACAAGTTTTCACATGGTAGGCTTATTCAGAAAGTCAGAAAGAATGGGATCCAAGGAAGTTTGGCCAGGTGGATTCAGAATTGGCTTGCCTGCAGAAGGCAGAGGGTTGTGGTGGAGGGACTACATTCAGATTGGAGGGTTGTGACTAGTGGTGTCCCACAAGGATCTGTTCTGGGACCTCTACTTTTAGTGATTTTTATTAACGACCTGGATGTGGGGTTAGAAGGGTGGGTTGGAAAGTTTGCAGATGACACAAAGGTTGGTGGTGTTGTAGATAGTCTAGAGGATTTTCAAAGATTGTAGAGAGACATTGATAGGATGCAGAAGTGGGCTGAGAAGTGGCAGATGGAGTTCAACACAGAGAAGTGTGAGGTGGTACACTTTGGAAGGACAAACTCCAAGGCAGAGTATAAAGTAAATGGCAGGATACTTGGAAGTGTGGAGGAGCAAAGGGATCTGGGGGTACATGTCCACAGATCCCTGAAAGTTGCTTCACAGGTAGATAGGGTAGTTAAGAAAGCTTATGGGGCATTAGCTTTCATAAGTCGAGGGATAGAGTTTAAGAGATGCGATGTAATGATGCAGCTCTATAAAACTCTAGTTAGGCCACATTTGGAATATTGTGTCCACTTCTGGTCGCCTCAGTATAGGAACGATGTGGAAGCACTGGGAAGGGTACAGAGGAGATTTGCCTGGTTTAGAGTATGGATTATAATCAGAGATGAAGGGAGCGAGGGCTTTAATCTTTGGAGAGAAGGAGTATGAAAGGAGACATGATAGAAGTGTACAAGATATTAAGAGGAATAGACAGAGTGGACAGCCAGCGCCTCTTGCCCAGGGCACCACTGCTCAGTACAAGAGGACATGGCTTTAAGGGAAGGGGAGGGAATTTCAAGGGGGATATTAGAGGAAGATTTTTCACTCAGACAATGGTTGGTGCGTGGAATGCACTGCCTGAGTCAGCGGTGGAGGCAGATACACTAGTGAAGTTTAAGGGACTAGTAGACAGGTATATGGAGGAATTTAAGGTAGGGGGTTATATGGGAGGCAGGGTTTGAGGGTCGGCACAAAATTGTGGGCCAAAGGGCCTGTACTGTGCTATGTTCTATGTTCTATGTAAGATATGAGGTTGCTTTGGCAAGTAAGGAGAAAATAAATCCAAAGGGATACAGTTATATTAATAGTAAAACAATAGTGAGGGATAAAATTGGTCCCTTAGAGAATCAGAGTGGACAGCTATGAGTGGAGCCAAAAGAAGGGGGAGATTTTGAACAATTTCTTTTCTTCGGTATTCACTAAGGAGAAGGATATTGAATTGTTTAAGGTAAGGGAAACAAGTAGGGTAGTTATGGAAACTATGATGATTAAAGAAGAGGAATTACTGGTGCTTTTCAAGAATACAAAAGTGGATAAGTCTCTGGGTCCTGGCAGGATATTTCCTAGGACCTTGAGGGAAGTTAGTGTAGAAATATTTCAAATATCATTAGAAATGGGGATGGTGCCGGAGGATTGGCATATTGCTCATGTGGTTCCTTTGCTTATAGACAATATACAATAGGTGCAGAAGTAGACCATTCGGCCCTTCGAGCCTGCACCGCCATTTTGAGATCATGGCTGATCATCTACTATCAATACCCGGATCCTACCTTGTCCCCATATCCCTTGATTCCCCTATCCATAAGATAACTATCTAGCTCCTTCTTGAAAGCATCCAGAGAATTGGCCTCCACTACCTTCCGAGGCAGTGCATTCCAGACCCCCACAACTCTCTGGGAGAAGAAGTTTTTCCTTAACTCTGTCCTAAATGACCTACCCGTTATTCTCAAACCATGCCCTCTGGTACTGGACTCTTCCAGCATCTGGAACATATTTCCTGCCTCTATCGTGTCCAATCCCTTAATAATCTTATATGTTTCAATCAGATCCCCTCTCAATCTCCTTAATTCCAGTGTGTACAAGCCCAGTCTCTCTAACCTCTCTGTGTAAGACAGTCCAGACATCCCAGGAATTAACCTCGTGAATCTATGCTGCACTTCCTCTACAGCCAGGATGTCCTTCCTTAACCCTGGAGACCAAAACTGAACACAATACTCCAGATGTGGTCTCACCAGGGCAAGAGGATTTCCTTGCTCTTGTACTCAATTCCCTTTGTAATAAAGGCCAACATTTCATTAGCCTTCTTCACTGCCTGCTGCACTTGCTCATTCACCTTCAGTGACTGATGATCAAGGACTTCTTGATCTCTTTGTATTTCTCCCTTACCTAACTCTACACCGTTCAGATAATCATCTGCCTTCCTGTTCTTACTCCCAAAGTGGATAACCCCACACTTATTCACATTAAACGTCATCTGCCAAATAACTGCCCACTCATCCAGCCTATCCACGTCACCCTAAATTCTCCTAACATCCTCATCACATGTCACAATGCCACCCAGCTTAGTATCATCAGCAAACTTGCTGATGTTATTCTCAATGCCTTCATCTAAATCATTGACGTAAATTGTAAACAGCTGTGGTCCCAATACCGAACCCTGTGGCACCCCACTAGTCACCACCTGACATTCCGAGAAACACCCATTCACCGCTACCCTTTGCTTTCTATCTTTGTTATCTTTGTTTTCTATCCATGTCAATGTCTTCCCCCTGATGCCCTGAGCTTTGATTTTACCCACCAATCTCTGATGTGTGACTTTATCAAATGCCTTCTGAAAATCGAGGTACACTACATCCACTGGATCTCCCCCCGTCTAATTTCTGGTTACATCCTTGAAAAACTCCAACTGATTAGTCAAGCATGATTTACCCTTGGTGAATCCATGCTGGCTCGGCCCAATCCTATCACTGCTATCTAGATATGCCACTATTTCATCCTTAATAATGGACTCTAACATCTTCCCCATCACCGATGTCAGGCAGACAGGTCGATAGTTCTCTGTTTTCTCCCTCCCTCCTTTCTTAAAAATTGGGATAACATTAGCCATTCTCCAATCCTCAGGAACTGACCCTGAATCTAAGGAACATTGGAAAATGATTACCAATGCATCCGCAATTTCCAGGGCCACCTCCTTTAGTACCCTAGGATGCAGACCACCTGGACCTGGGGATTTGTCAGCCTTCAGTCCCATCAGTCTTCTCATCACCGTTTCCTTCCTAATGTCAATCTGTTTCATTTCCTCTGCTACCCTATGCCCTTGGCCCATCCATGCATCTGGGAGATTGCTTATGTCTTCCTTAGTGAAAACAGATCTAAAGTACTCTTTAAATTCTTCTACCATTTCTCTGTTTCCCATAACAATTTCACCCAATTCATTCTTCAAGGGCCCAACATTGTTCTTAACTATCTTCTTTCTCTTCATGTTCCTAAAAAAGCTTTTGCTATCTTCCTTTATATTCCTGGCTAGCTTGTGTTCGTACCTCATTTTCTCTCCCAGTATTGCCTTCTTAGTTAAGTTCTGCTGTTCCTTAAAAACTTCCCAATCATCTGTCCTCCCACTCACCTTAACTCTGTCATACTTCCTTTTTTTTAATGCAATCCATCTCTGACTTCCTTTGTCA
This sequence comes from Hypanus sabinus, assembly GCF_030144855.1. Lineage (NCBI taxonomy): Eukaryota > Metazoa > Chordata > Chondrichthyes > Myliobatiformes > Dasyatidae > Hypanus > Hypanus sabinus. Next base: position 40,267,872 of record NC_082720.1, read on the forward strand.
ACCACTGTGGCCCCTTTCCCCCCTTTGAATCCTTCCTTCACTGGGGGATGAACTGATTTTACACCTTGTGCATTATTCCCAAGAATACCTGCCATTGCTGTTCCACTGTCTTTTCTGCTAGACTTTCCGTCCAGTCAACTTTGGCCAGCTCCTCCCTCATGGCTCCATAGTTTCCCCTGTTCAACTGCAACAATGACACCTCTGAGCTGCCCTTATCCTTCTCAAATTGCAGATAAAAACTTATCATATTATGATCACTACCTCCTAATGGCTCCTTTACTGCATGATTGCTTATCAAATCCTGTTCATTACATAACACTAAATCCAGAATATTCTTGTCCCTGGTTGGCTCTCGTACAAGCTGTTCCAAGAATGCATCCCGTAGGCACTCTACAAACTCCCTATCCTGTGGTCCAGCACCAACCTGATTCTCCCAGTTCACCTGTATGTTGAAATTCCCCATAACTACTGTGACATTACCTTTGCCAGATGCCAATGTTAACTCCCCATTCAACTTGCACCCAATATCCATGCTATTGTTTGGTGGCCTGTAGACAACACCCATTTGGATCCTTTTGCACTTACTGTTCCTCAGTTCTATCCACACAGACTCTACTTCTCCTGACCCTATGTCCCCTCTTGTAAAGGACTGAATCTCATTCCTCAGAAGTAAACCTAGCAATTATCAGCCTGTAAGTTTGATGTCAGTGGTGGATAATTTAATGGAAAGTATTCTTAGAGATGGTATATATAATTATCTGGATAGACTAGGTCTAATTAGGAACAGTCAATATGGATTTGTGCATGAAAGGTCATGTTTAACAAATCTTATTGAATTTTTTGAAGAGGTTACTAGGAAAGTTGATGAGGGTAAAGTAGTAGATGTTGTCTATATGGACTTCAGTAAGGCCTTTGACAAGGTTCCACATGGAAGGTTAGTTTGGAAGGTTCAATTGTTAGGTATTAATATTGAAGTAGTAAAATGGATTCAACAGTGGCTGGATGGGAGATGTCAGAGAGTAGTGGTGGATACCTGTTTGTCAGGTTGGAGGCCAGTGACTAGAGGTGTGCCTCAGGGATCTGTACTGGCTCCAGTGTTGTTTGTCATAGACATTAATGATCTGGATGATGGGGTGGTAAATTGGATTAGTAAATATGCAGATGATATGAAGATAGGTGGCGTTGTGGATATTGAAGTAGGTTTTCAAAGCTTTCAGAGAGATTTAGGCCAGTTAGAAGAGTGAGGTGAACGATGGCAGATGGAGTTTAATGCTGATAAGTAATGCTACGTTTTGGTAGGACTAATCAAAATAGGATGTATATGATAAATTGTAGGGCATTGAGGAATGCAGTAGAACAGAGTGATCTAGGGATAATGGTGCATAGTTCCCTTAAGGTGGAATCTCATGTGGATAGGGTGGTGAAGAAAGCTTTTGGTATGCTGTTCTTTATAAATCAGAGCATTGAGTATAGGAGTTGGGATGTAATGTCAAAATTGTACAAGGCATTGGTAAACCCAAATTTGGAATATTAGGTACAGTTCTGGTCACAGAATTATAGGAAAGATGTCAACAAAATAGAAAGAGTACAGAAGAGATTTACTAGAATGTTATCTGGGTTTCAGCACCTAAGTTACAGGGAAAGGTTGAACAACTTAGGTCTTTATTCTTTGCAGTGTAGAAGGTTGAGGGGGGACTTGATAGACGTATTTAAAATTATGAGGGGGGATAGATAGAGTTGATGGGGATAGGCTTTTTCCATTGAGAGTAGGGAAGATTCAAACAAGTGGACATGAGTTGAGAATTAGGGGGCAAATGTTTAAGGGTAACATGAGGGGGAACTTCTTTACTCAGAGAGTGGTAGCTGTGTGGAGTGAGCTTCCAGTAGAAGTGATAGAGGCAGATTCGATATTGTCATTTGAAAAAAATTGGATAGGTATATGGACAGGAAAGGAGAGGAAGGTTATGGGCTGACTGCAGGTTGGTGGGACTAGGTGAGAGTAAGCATTCAGCACGGACTAAAAGGGCCGAGATGGCCTGTTTCCGTGCTGTCATTGTTATTTGGTTATCTTTATATTTATGTTGGAGAAGGACATTGGAACTAATGAGTTTGTGGAGTGGAAGGGAACTGAGATATCCTAGAGTATATCAGTATTATGAAGGAGTTGGTATTGGAAGTACTAAAATAGCAAAGGTGTATAACACTCTAAGCCCTGACCAGGGGTATCCTCTGATGTTATAGGAAGCAACGTGGGGATAATTACTGGGCACTGGAAGAGATGTTTGCTAGTTTGTTAGCTACAGACAGGATAGGATTAGGCAGTTTGGACATGAATTTCACTTGTGTTGCACTCTTTCCAAAAATGTAGACATTCAGACACACATGGCAACTTCCTATCATGGGTGCTTGGTGGTCTCCATGAAGCAGTGAACAGAATCCTGCAGAAACCAGTCTTCACCATTCCATCCAGATTTTTGTCATATTGTGCACCCTCACACCACCTCTGATCAATGCAACAGCCACCTATTTGTTGGGAAGACTCGAATGCATCTGGAAAAGTCATAGTTGTGCTCAGATACAGTATGTTCCATTCAGAACTAATTACAATAATCACAGCTGTTGGAGGCAAGCAGAAAACTGTGAGAACTTGCAACAGATGACTGGGGAAATTAAGTTAGACAATACTAGTTTCCACGTGATTTTGTATTTTAATAGTCTGAATTTGCCTATAGTTCCTAAAATGGTTAAACTTATTTGCAAATTAGGTGCAGTTTTCCTGGAGATTTATATATGGGCTCCACAAACTCTCTTCCACTGCAGGCATAGCACATGTTGGATGTCCACCTAGCAACTAGCTGTAAGGCAGTTTCGATATATTTCATGAGAGTACATCCTGCTTTGTTGATCCAGGACTGAAGTCCTGAGTAGATGTGCCCTTGACCTTTGCTAACTAATTATTTTGTTTCTATGCATGTACCTTACACAGCTTAATATTTTCTTACAGCATAGGACGTGGCCATTTGACTGGCTCAAAGAGAAATCCTATTCCTCTGCTAATTTTAGCTGGAAACTATTTTTCACATACTCTCATCAATTCCTCTCTGAATTCTACCCTTCACCTGCACTAAGGACAATTTACAATGGACAATTGATCTACCATCCCACATGTCTTTGTGACATGGGAGGAAAACAGAGCACCTGGCAGAAACCCATACAGTCACAGAGAGAGCATACGGACTCCACACAAGCAGAACCAGAGGTTAGGATTTAACCTGGTCACTGTCGCTTTAACATACACCAATTAGGTAAATAGAAATTGGAATTGGAATTGACTTATTATTGTTATATGTACCAAGAGAGAATGGAATGTTTGCCTTCTGTACTGTTCATGCAGATCAAATCATTAGACAGTGCATTGAGGTCGAGCAAGGTAAAGCAATAACAAAGCAGAATGAAGTGGAACAGCTACAGAGAGAGTGCAATGCAGCTAGACAATAAGTTGCAACATTTACCACGATAGATTGCAAGGTCAACATTTCAACTTATAGTACTGGGAAATATTTAATAGTTTTATAACAGTAAAGTAGAAGGTCTCCTTAACCCTGCTGCTCATGTTTTTAGGCATTTGTATCTTCCACCTGATGGAAAAGACTGGACGGGGTCTTTGGGCTCGGGCTGCATCACTGAGGCAGTGAGAAGTATAGACAAAATCTATGGAGGGAAGGCTGAATGTGTTCAGTTGTGTCCACAACTCTTTGGAACTTCTTGCAGTCATGTGCAGAGCAGTTGCCATACCAATCTGTGATGCATCAAGATAGGATGCTTTCTGTGATGAATTGATAAACATTGGCAATGGTTGATGGGGACATGCCCAATTTCTTTAACCTCCTGAGGAAGTAGAGGCATCGGTAATCTTTTGTGGCCAACCTCAACCTCAACACCATTCATTATCAGGCAGTATGACATTGTAATGCAATACATCATTGCTTCCACCATTGATGAAAAAGAAGTTTGCTTTTTTGTTTGGGGTGGTGGAACTTTACTGCTCCAAAACTTCCTGCACAATGACCACCTCCACCACCATAATACCCATTCCAAACTCTAAACAATTACTACTGGTTCAGGCATTCTAGTTCCACTTCCAGGAGATATGGCTCCCTATGAGAATACTCATGATGTTCATGCTGATTGCAACCTGCATGTCATGTGTAGGAAAATAGCTTTCCAAACAGAACTAGTGTGATTCCAATTTGAAGCAGCTTTTTAGCTGAAGGTTCTATGATTTGAAACACTATGTCTCAAAGATCTAATTATAATCCAAGATTATTTGTTCTTAAAGAATGTTTATCTACAACCATGAAATGCAATTTCAAAATATTTTCATGCTTTCATTCAGACATATATTACTAAATGAAAATGGTACCGATGTTTCCTTGAACCAGTGAACCATCTGCTAAAATTGTTTTTAGCTTGTGTGAGTCCCAAGGTGCAAACATCTGCTGCGAAGTTTACTTGAAATTAATGGGTAAGGTCCTGATCTCCAGATCTTAAATGCCACCGAAATGCTTTGACAGATCATAATTTACATTCTAGGCTGAACCAGTTGTCACAGAACATGCTGTAAATATTTGTCTATGAACTTCAAGAACTGTTAGTAATTAAACAGATTATTAAAATAAATAATGCAACCTTTTGATAATCAGAAATCACTTTAATAATAAAACGTATTTCTATTAAATCTATAAAAAAATAGATGCTTTTCTCTTTTGTATTCAATGTAAGTGGAGGTGCTGCTTCAATATGGATGTTCCTCAGCATTGACTTCATAAGATGTTCAACAATGATTCACACCTGGAGTAAGTGTGGTGAAGTGTGACATGTGGGCTTTTTTACTTTTGTGCAGGGTTAGTAAGAGTTCTGAGTTTCCTTTGAGTTATTGAGTTGTGAGACTGAGACAGATTCTGTGAATTAAATTGTTAACACTATTTCTCCTTTCACAGAATGTGCCTGAACTGTTGAGGTTTCCATAATCTGCTGTTATTTCAGTCAGCAGCAACTGGAGTTTTATGATTTTCATTTTGAAGTGTGGAACTTTCTTTAATAATTTTGTCCCTTTAATGCAGAAGTTTTACATTAATGTAAAAACTGTAGACCATTATTTCTGACTGGCAGCAGTTTAAATACAATAAGTTCACAATTGGATCTTTTTCATAGTGTACAGTATCTTGCCTCTGGATCCATCTTCAGGGAGTCTACTGCCATTTCCTTCCTTCTTTGATTTATTGGCAATCCTCTTCCTACTTTAGGTAACGCTGAGCATTCTGATATTATAATTTCATTTCTTTTAACTATCATGGTAAGTGTTAGAATTTTCTCCAATGATTTATGTATACATTCTGAAAATCCTACCTTCATGGGTTGTATTGATTTAAAGCAACTAAATATTACACTAAAATCGGATCAAGAACCTTGTAGAATTTTTGCTAGACTGTAATATTTTACATTAGGCAAACAGTATTTTAAAAGGTCTCATTAATCTAATCAAACAACTTAATAGCTGGAATCATTTATTGTCAATATGCAGCCAGCAAGGCAAGTTTAACTGCTTCATAAACCTGCTAAAGTTGTTGCCCATTTCTAACTGTTAGAAAGTTCAACACAGCTCTAAACTCTTAAATCATAATCAAAAATGTCAACCTTTACAAGGTTAAAACATTCTGTTTTTAAAATGCACTAATTATCACATAAATATTAGTTCAACCAAGCAATGAAGTTGTAAAAGGACCAGGTCCCACAAATTGAATTCATGCCTAACTTGACTCAAATCGTTGGGTTGATGGTTTTGGATTGTCAGGAGCCACTTTTCCATTGGAAGCTCATGGTAAAAGTGAGCAAGAGTAAAACTGTATAGAAGCTGGGTGATTTTAACTTGTAACAAATGAGGGAAGTTTGTCAAGTTTATCCAATGATTTATGTTTTATCTGTCAAAAAACAGCACAGGCATGACTATAGGAGACAACTCACATATCTTGTTGATTGACTGTGTGCAGTCTGAACCAGAAATCCAAATTAACTGACTCATATTTGATGATTCTGTCACTGGAAATAAGGATGATGTCTCCTCTTCAGTGACATTTATGAATGTCAACATATCACTATCTGAAATGACTAGTCAACCAATTTGGATATAATGAGAGATGGATTTTGATTATACAGAAGACAAATTAATTTTCCAATAATTCTGCATTTAAAGAACATGTATTGGTGCGTGGCCTAGTGGGCAAGGCATCAGACTAGTAGCCTGAAGGTCACTGGTTTGAGCCTCAGCTGAGGCAGCATGCTTGTGTCCTTGAGCAAGGCACTTAACAACACATCGCTCTGCGACGTCACCGGTGCCAAGCTGCTTGGGTCCTAGTGCCCTTCCCTTGGACAACATCGGTGGCGTGGAGAGGGGAAGGCCTGCAGCTTGGACAACTGCCGGTCTCTCATACAACCTTGCCCAGGCCTGCGCCCTGGAAACTCCAGGCGCAGATCCATGGTCTCTCGAGACCGACGGATGCCACACAAGAACATAGTTTATACATCTTCTCATTAATGAAGCTGGCAAGATTCTCTTTGAGATAGCTGTCATCAAAGCTTTAAAGGAAGAAAATGCAGGTGGATGTGTAAGTTGTTTAAAATTAATTCAATGTTTTTTTTATGTATGGGAGGAGAATGAAATTTCAAATTTTAGTAGACTTATCTCCTAACACAATTAGTAAACATATCTTTTACATGAACTGAAAGAGTGAAAATCATTCAGCCTTTTCAGTCAGGTTAATGTGATGCTATTACAGCACAGGCCATTGGAGTTTGGAGTTCAATTCCAGGGTCCTCTGTAAGCAAGTTTGTACATTTCTTTCATTTGGGTTTCCTCCAGGTGCCTAGGTTTCCTCCCCCAGTCTAAAGATATATCAGTTAACAGATCAATTGGTCATTTCAATTATTGGATGATTCACAAGGATCAATTCTTGGCCTGTTGTTGTTCTTACTCTATGTGCTCCCGTTAGGTCAGATTGATTCAAAATGCAAGGCCAGTTACCACAACTGTGCAAACGACACACAACTGTATTTGTCTATTACACAAGATGACCCTGAGGCTCTAAACCCTCTGGTCCAATGCCTTACTAGCATTACAGAATGAATGAGTCCAAATTTCCTTAGACTAAATATGGGAGAAAAAGGAATGTTGGTTACTGGTAGCAATAATTTTTTTTTAGAATTTTTGAAATAAACAATCATCTGGCCCTACAAATCAGGTCAGAAGAATTCAGGGATTATTATTGGCTCTGAGTTAAATTTCAAATCGCATATTAACAATAGTAATAAGGCTGCATTTTTTTAAAATTTAAGGAACATTGCATGAGTTTGATTTCTTGAAACATCTCAAGTTCCAGAAATATTGATTCACGTTATTGATTTCAAAAATATACTATTGTAATGTACACTTTTCAGGACTGCCTAGGAAAGATATAAAATGCCAGCAGCATGCCCAAAGTGCAGCAGCAAGAATCTTAACCAAAAAAAAAAATCTGAGCACATCTCACTGGTTGCTGTGTCCTTTAGAGTCAATTTTAAAATACTCATAATTGTATATAAACTTCTGAATAATCTAGCTCCTCCAAATATTTTGGAGTATCTATCCCCTTAAATCCTTAATTATAATGTTAGACCCAAGAATACTGGTTTGCTTGTTATTCCTAGAGCCAAGCGTGTAAGAATTGTTGATGCACCTTTTTGTTCTTACATATGAAATACTCTAGCAACCAAGATATGCCAGGCTATAACTGTGGAATGTTTCAAAACACTTCTAAAAACTTACTTTTGTAATTGGACCAATTTATAGGATAACTTAATGCTTGTTCATGTTGATTATATTTATATAATTTGGTATACTTGTTTACATTTTATTCTTATGCTTGTAAAGTAAAGCTTGTCTTTACTTATGCATTTTAATTTTGTCTTGTATTTTTATGATTATATTGATTTATCTTTACAATTTGCGTTAAACACTTTGAGCCTGCTTCATAATGCATGAAAGGTGCCATACTGTATAAATAAAACTAATATGATTATTATTGTAATTTATCTTGTGATTAGGCTAAGGTTGAAATGCTAAGATGCTGTGTGGAGCAGCTTGAAGGGACAGAAGGGTCTGTTCCATGCTGTATCTCTAAATAAATAAATAAAAGACAGATTTATAGACAAAATAAATACATTCCCTTTCGTTGGGCCTTAGGGAACCTCCACTGCATTCTACCCTCTACACAAGTGTTCTGTTTATTTTATCTAAGGTTTTAGTATGTTGCAGCCATTTGTGATTCTCACACTGACATTAATATAAATTGGGTTTGAACTTACAATAGTTGCCTCTGCTGTGACGCAGTTTTCTTTTTAGCCATTAGGGGAGCTAATATGCTATAAAATGTAGGGAGCATAACGTCTTCTGGTTTGCTGCATTCTGATTGTGGGGAAAAAAACTGATGAAATAGCAACCTGTCTTAGGTAGATAACTCCTCTGAAACCCAACATTTAATTAAATGGGATATTCATCTCGATTTACCAGTCATTTTCTACCGATTATAATGGCTGATAAAAACGACAAATTGAATCAGCACTGTAAATTGCTTTCACAAATGTCATAATTACCATTTACAATAGCAATCTTGTTTAAGGATAACACTTCATCTCGATTTTTATCATTGGTGTTTAATAATATCTTTTCTGAAAAACGGAATTGTTTTAGTGCTTGCAGTTGAAAGGTCAGCATTTTCATTAACTATTATGTAGTATGTACAAAAAAGTTAAATGCCATTCACAAATTGCACAAGTAATATATCAGAAACTTTATCTAGCATGTTGAGTTGGCAGTGTGGTGGCAGGAAAATTATCTTCATATTCCAGACTGAAACTATTTTCAAAATTTCAGAACATTAAAGCCTTTCAATTAAAAATTTATTTTTTTCTCTCAAATACTGTGGAATAAACAATTTAATACTGTTGTGTAGAATGTGAGTAAATGTATTCTGTCTTTTGTATTAATGGGCACTTCCTTTGAATTGCTTCCTTGGGAGTTTTGCATCTGTAAATATTGCAATAAATTGTTTCTCTCTTTTTTGAGTCCTTATATCTCAGATTTGCTGGATCTTTCATATCCTATCCATCCCATCACAAAGCATGTTTTACATTTGTTGCAATTACCTATAAAATGCAGATTTATATGGGAATAAAATTTTAATTTAGCTGAACAATGGTCTGCTCACACGCTTTGTACATACTGGCTGTGTGGTGAAAATGGCACAACAGCACCCCTTTCAGCTCAGATGGTTGAGGAAGTTTGGTATGGGTGGAGCCTCCAAGTCCTAAGAACTTTCTACAGGGGCACAGTTGAGAACATCCTGACTGGCTGCATCACTGCCTGGTATGGGAATCGCAGGACCCTGCAGAGAGTGGTGCGGACAGCCTAGCACATCCTTAGGTGTGAACTATTCAGGACATTTACAAAGACAGATGTGTAAAAAGGGCCTGAAGGATCTTTAGGGACCCAAGTCACTCCAACCACAAACTGTTCCAGTTGCTACCATCCAGAAAATGGTACCACAACATAAAAGCAAAGACCAGCAGGCTCCTGGACAGGAGGCCATCAGACTGCTTAATTCATGTTGACACAACTGTATTTCTATGTTATACTGACTATCCTGTTGTACATAATATTTATTATAAATTACTATAACTTGCACATTGTACATTTAGATGGAGACATAAAGATTTTTACTCCTCATGTATATGGAGGTTGTGAGTAATAAAGTCAATTCAATTCAATTCAAAAGCAGAAAATGCTGGAAGCACTCAGCAGGTCCAACAGCAGTTGTGGAGAGAGAAGTAGAGTTAACATTTCATATGAAGATCTTTTATCGTACCTGGGAAAATGATAAAAACAAACTATTCTGCAGTTGCAACTCAAAGCTGACTTAGGTATGCCTCTCTGAATTCTGACAGAGGGTCTTCAACCTGCAGCATTAACTTTCTACTGCTCTTCACAAATGCTGCTGATCTGCTGAATGTTTCTTGTCACTTCTATTTTATTTCAGATTTTCAGCAGCTGTATCTTCTTTTTCACACCATTGGCTAGGAAATTATTTATTGAACTGTTTTCACTGACATGAATTGAAGCAGAATGGGAGATGGCACTTATGTAGACGTCAGGGAAAGTTTGGAGGATCGGGGAGAATAAGCTGGATTGTGCAGCACAGAGCCAATGACAGATGTATGGGCCAAATGATCCCTTCTGTACTGTAATTACCAATTGTTCTCTATTATCTCTGTTGGGTTCATTCATTCATTTCTTCTATTAAGATTGTGATTGTGAAAGATGGCTCCACAAATAGTAAGAGCTGCAGTAGGGTATGTTACTGAACAGTAAATGATAACAATAAACATTGGATCTCACATGCAATTTACAGAAGTTAGCCTAAAATCTCACTTTAACCTTAGAAATAATTGAAAATTGTATGAAAGAAATTGTCAAGTGACGTTCTAAATGACATAAACACCCCATTCCCAGCCCGTCATGTTTCTTGGTGTCTTTGTTGCTTTCGTATTGTCAAAGAATATGCATTGGAATATTTAATAGCTGGTAAAAGCAGAAAATATAAGTACTCCTGTGTTCGACATAGTTACACTACAAAATTACATTCACACACATACGGTCTATATGAGCAACTCACTTAAGCTTTTTCATTGCTGAAATAACTCCTGCCAATTCTAATATTCTTATTACAACATTAGATATGTGTTACATTCTCACAATGAAGGTGTAATAATGCAAACATGATAAGTTTGAAACCTTATATAAACTTAGAAAACTCATATATTTTCAAGAACTTAGATTTTAATATAATTTTGCTGGTATGTTTACTTGTATACATAAATTAAAATATACTGGCTATGACAATGCTTTCTGTGGGAAGGAGGGTAGATTGTACAATGTCAAATCAGAGGTATTTGACCTGAAATGATTGTAGGACTCAGAATATAGATGGGAGCAACAAACTGAATCCTTAACACTATGGCAATCAAGTTTCTTTTTTAAGCTTAACCATCTTCATTCTTCTCAGAAACAAGGGAAAATCTGCTGATGCTGGAAATCCAAGCAACACACACCAAATGCTGGAGGAAATCAGCAGGCCAGGCAGCATCTGTTGGTCTCAGCCCGAAATGTCGACTGCACTCACCACCATGGATGTTGCTTGACCCGCTGCTGGGTTTCTCTAGAAGTTTGTGTGCATTGCTTCATCTTTCTCAGACCGGGAATCTCAACCTTTTTCAGTCTAGCACTATTAAGTTTGGGGATTCCCAAGTAACCCCATGCACTTTGGGACAGAAGGAGGTTTAAAGATGCCATCTTTTGAATTTTCAAAGTATTCTCTTACTTTTATTAGTAATCAACTATTATTTCTTGAAAACATGAATAGTTTGCTAATGTTATTCTGTCCCTTAATCCAAATTAGAATTGGTATATAAGTATATGCTGAAAAGAATGTTGCAATATGATATAACCAGAGCTTTGTCATGAACTGTGCATTCTTTCAAGAACAGAGCATCCAGACCAATATAGATAAATAGTGGCAACTCTTCCAGCTACAAAAGAAATGCTTAGGAATTACCAACATTAAACAAGCAAATAATAGGGCTACATAAATCAAATTTTTTAAATTAACAATAACCTGTAGAATTTAGTGATAGTTTGATGACTATATTGCTTGATGGATTTTGTTTTAAAAGTCTGCTGAGATTCTGGTTAACTGAACTTAAGTTTGTCACTGTGAACTCGAACAGTAACATTACATTTGGGGCATTGCATCACACTAAGTTGTTTCCAAAAATAGAGAAACTTGAAGCTAGTAGACAAAATGTATTGCTCCCAACTAATGTCATCCTTCTCTGTATTCCTGAAGACGAAAATCAAATATGAATCCAATCCTTGGTTTTACCATCTACGGTGACTTTCTTTTCCACATCTTTTTTGGTAACCTGAGGAGGCCTGATACTGTATCACGGACATCTTAAAATTCAAGTTTCAAAGTAAATTTAGTTTCAAAGCATGTACATGTTATTATATACTAACTTGAGATTTGTTTTCTTGCAAGCATTTACAGAAAAAAGAGAAAAAACAACAGACTTTTGCAAAAAACTATATCCGAACAGACAAAGACTGACAAACACCAATGGCAACATGAGATAAATGACAAATAAAAATAATACTGAGAACACAAGCTATAACAACTACTTGAAAGCGTGTCTGTAGATCATAGACACAGTTCAGAGCAATGATGAATGAAGTTATCCATGCTGGTTTAGTAACCTGATGGTTGTAGGGTAATAACTGTTCCTGAACATAGTAGTGTGAGACCTAAGGCTACTGTACCTCCTGCCCAAAGCCAGTAGCATGATGACGACAGCCACAGTGGTAGGGGTCTTTGACGATGGGTGCTGTTTTTTTGTTGTAGTGCTCCAAGAAAATGCATTCAATGCTGAGAGGAGCTTTGTCTGTGATGGACTAGGCTGCGTCTATCACTTTCCATAAACATTTCTGATCCTGGGCATCAGTGTTTCCATACCAGGCCAAGATTCAACCAGCTCAGATACTCTCTTTTCTTGAAGAAAATTTTAGTATGCAATTTAAATGCATCTTCCTAGACATTGCGATTGTGAACATGATTAAAATGTGCCTAAATAAGCCTTATCATGCACCACCATCCATGGACAATGTGCATTTTTTTTGTAGATTCTTTGAAGCTGCTGAAATTTCTAATGAAAAATCCTTGCATGAAACCTCTAGGGGCATTTTATATCACTGCAGTTTGGATTCCTTCTTGAAAACATGTCTTAAGTATAAATATTACCCATGATTAATTCCTTAAATGGCTAACTGTACCTTGCTTGCATAACCAAATTTTCAATAATGCATCTAACCCATCATAATCTCAAGTGATTGAAATACTATGTTCCCTTTAATATTTCATTTTCACTAAAGTATTGTAAAGACTTAAGGGAGATATTTTTATGTTCTATAAAATACTTCAGTAGGATCCTTTCTGATTAATAGGAACCATGCTGTCAGACATATTACAAGCCTGCAAAAGCGATAATCTGAGCTGCAACATGAAAATACCACAAGGATTACAAATGAGTTGCATTTGTATTGTTCCCATTATCTTTATCTAAAAAGAGACAACAATTGGTATAAAATAAGTAATCAGTCAGATATAAAAAGAGTCATTAAAGGACATCAGCCCTTTATAATTTGATTTATAATTTGATTTTTTCTTGATTCTCCCCATGAGATCAGCCATTAAGTATCTATTTTAAACACTGTTGGATGCTAATTAATTGGTAAAAGCTATTTAATAGAGAAAATGTAGTCCAATAGATAATGAGCTCTACTATTTGACAGTTTCAAACCTGTATTTGTATGATGTTCCTCCCCTGGCTGAGGTCGACCATGCATGTTGCATCCCAACTGTTGAATCAAATACCAGGGCACTACGATAAGGAAAGCGATCGGTTTTCCAAGCAGCAGGCTCCCCATCTCCACACAGCTGACGAATCCAAAGAAGCAGCAGACCAATATGGTCCACCACCAGCAGCATCACTAGAGTTGCGAGTCAGCATTGAACTGAACGTAGAACTGACTTAGGGACTCCAGCTCCAGAATTTTCCCTTGGGGTTTACTCCCAAAGCCTTCCCCATCAGTGAGTATAGCTGCAAGGCAGCTAAGGTTTGAGGTCAGAGTTCTGCTTCTCCTAGATGACCTGCCAACCATGGCTGATGAGTCCTATTTGGCTGAAGCGAATGGTTTTAAGGCACCAGTAACCCTCCTTTGCCCATTCTCCTGTCAGTAGAAATGGTTCAACCGGGTTTAGTGGATAAGTCACATGTCAAGGCCAGGAGCCGGACTTGGTTGACAGGGACTATTTGAGATATATGCCTTTGGGAGCAATGGGTATAGGGAGCTTGTACCCACTATCTGCTCAGCTAGGAATACCTTACGAAGCCATATTTGTATCGAGAAATTGATAAAGGTTCTGAATTCCTCATTGACGGACCCTAGTTAGCATGAATTGACAACAACATCTCCTGAAAACTCATTAGTTGCACAGTTGCACCACAGGGCTCTGTGCATAACCCCCTGCTCTTCTCACCTCATACTTCTTATTGAGTGGCTAAGTACAGCGCCAATGCCGTATTTAATGACTATTGTTGGCCGGATCAAAGGTGGTGACGATTCAGCATATAAGAAGGAAATGGGAAATCGAGTTGAATGCTGCCACAGCAACAGCTTATCACTCAGTGCCAGCAGCACCAATGAACTGATTATTGATTCCAGGAGGAAGAAGCTGGAGGTCCAGGAGCCTGTCCTCATTAGGGGAATAGAGGTGGAGAGGATCAGTAGCTTGTAGTTCCTTGATGTCAATACTGAATATCAGAGGATCAGTCTAATGCCTTTGGAAACACCAATGCCAAGGAATGGAAAAGGCTACAGAAAGTAGTGGACACAGGATTGCACATCATAGACAAAGCTCTCCCAACCATTGAACACATTTACATGGAACACTGCCACAAGAAAGCAGTGTCAAGCATCAAAGATCCCAGCTGTCCATGACATGCTCTTTACCTGCTATCACCATCAAGCAGGATGTACAGAACCCTTTGATCCCATTCCACCAGGTTCAGGAACAGTTATTACACTACAACCATCAGATTTCTGAATCAGTGTGGAAAACTTCAATCACCATTGCACAGAACTGAACATACAACCTACAGACTCACTTTCAAGCCAGCATTTTGTACGTGTAACTCACTTCCAAGGACTTTTTACAGCTTATGTTCTCAATATTTTTATTTGCACAGTGTGGTTTCTTTTGCACTTTGGTTGCTTGTCAGTCTTTGTCTGTTTTTGTGTAATTTTTCATAAATTCTATGTTCTTTTTTTCTTGTAAAGGCCTGCAAGAAAATGAATCTCAAGTTAGCATATGGTAACAAATACATAATTTGATAATAAATATACTTAGAATTTTTTGAACTTTGAATGCATTTTGCAGTCTGGTTTTACTATAGCTCTCAGCTAGAGAACTCATCAGATAGATCAATAGATCTATCACTGTGGTGAACTTTCCAATAACTTTTTTCTGCATAACTTCATCATTGGAGGATAAAGTGAGCAAGCAACAATCAAAGTATATTATACCTCATTGATATTACATTTCAAAGACATTCCTAACTGTGCATCTCTATTTTCATGTGTTTCAGATCCCATATTGATCATTTGGATTTATCCTCACAGAGGATAATGAACAAAATCTTGTCCAGAGCAATAGGTTCCATTACTTCGCATATCTGTTGTAAAGGAGGATTTCTTGCTATTAAAGAAAACCTGTATAGTGCTTTATAGAATTACCAGCCTCCTATCTATGGACTCTGTCAATACTTCTCACTGCTTCAGTAAAGCAGGCAGCAAAAACAGAGACCCCACTGAACCCAGGTATTCTCTCTTCTCCCTCTCCCATTGGACAGAAGATAAAAAGGGCAGACGTGCATACCACCAGAAGCAAGGACAGCTTCTATCTCACTATTAGCAGAGTCTCAAATGGACCTCTTGGAAAATAAGATTGACTTTTGACTTTACAATTTACCTCATTGTGATCTTGTACTGCATTCTTTACCTGCACTAACTTTTTCTTGGTAGCTTTTACATTGTATTCTGTATTGTCCTTTTTTTTTTTAGCTTATTCTAGCTCAATGCCTTATATAATGATTTTATCTGTATAAACAGAATGCAAAACAAGGTTTTCATTGTATCTTGGTACATGTGACAGTAATGAACTAATAGCAATACCAATAATGCAAGCTGGATCTTAAAGGGACTAAATTATTTTCTGAACTTGTTTCTTTTAAGTTCAGACTCTTCAGATGAAGCTTAGAGAATGAAGTATGCTACCCATTAACTTAACATACAAATGTTTTTTTTTTAAACCAGTTTTGAAAATCCAGTTTCTCATTGCAGAAGTGAGAGAGACAGAGGAAAATTGAAGAGGTGAGAGGTAGCAACCCCCTTGAGGTTTGTATATATGAAGTGATTTAAAAGAAGGCTATTTATGCAAACTAAAAATAAGAGCTATGGACAGTAAGACTCAGGAGGCAATGCAAATTTCAGAAGATCTCAATGAGCATTCTTCACTCAATGCTGTAAAATGCCTTTTCAGTATTATGAGAGTCTATCACACATTTTCTCTGTAGCTAACATCAAAATTACTTATTAAATCAGGATTCTCAAATTACCAGTGGCATACGTTGAGTTGCCCGGTTTTGTTTATAACTATTGGGTTCTATTAGGAAGCATTGTTTTATCAGGTGAATTATCATGAAAATTTATTAAAACACAATTACTATTATCTAATTCTAAATGATTGTTCTAAATAGAATGGCAACTTTGAAATTAACTCGAACATCTTACTACATTCAAAATATTTAATTAACACATGACTGTCTTTGCGTTTATTGGACAATTTAAAAAAATGATTTAAATAGTATCTAGAAAGCAGGGTGTTAATTGTAGGGCAATGCGGTTAACAATGTAATGGATTAATTGAAGCTATAAATAGAATTTAAATGTTAGAAATTTGTAATAACGTATGTCTGTGTAATAAAGACATCAATCAAGAACTGTACTTGTATAATTGGATGTACATTATTGCAGAAAAGCATTGTCAAGTGTAGAAGTTCTTGCAATAACTCTCTATTTTACACTCTTTACTAATACTGGAAAAACATTTTATGGAAATTTAAAATCTGACAAGAAAGTTAAAAGACTGATTTTCCTTAAAATGCATAAATTTAAAGACTTTTGGGGATATTTATTCATAGTCTTTAAATACCGTTTCGCAGCTGAACTATTATTCCTTTTCACAAACAAGATAAGATATGCAGAAGCTGGAAATCAGATCACAAAATGCTGGAGGAACTCAGCAGGTCAGGCAGCATCTATGGAAAAGAGTAAACTGTTGATGTTTCAGGCTGAGGCCCTGGAAAAAAAGAGATGAGAAGTAGAGTAAGAAGGTGGAGGGGGGAAGGGAAGGAATAAGTACAATTTTTCAGGTGATAGGTGAGAACAGGAGAGGGAGGGGTAAAGTAAAAGGCTTGGAAGTCAATTGGTGAAAGAGATAAAGGGCTGGAGAAGATGAAGCTGATAGGAGAGGACAGAGGACCATAGAACAAAGGGAAGAGGGAGGAGCATCAGAGGGAGGTGATGGCAGTTTAGGAGATAGCGTGAGAGAGGGAAATAGGAATGGAGAATGGTGAAGGAGAGGGGGTAGCAATTACTGGAAGTTCGAGAAATCAATGTTCATGCCATCAGGTTGGAGGCTACACAGACAAATATAAGCTGTTGCTCCTCCAACTTGAGTATGGCCTCATCATGGCAGTAGAGGAGGCCTTGGACTGACATGTTGGAATGGGAATGGGAATGGGAAGCAGAATTGAAATGGGTGGCCACTGGGAGATCCCACTTTTTCTGGCAGATGGAGCGTCGGTGCTCAATGAAGCGGTCTCCCAATCTACAAGGGGTCTCACCGATATGCAGAAGGCCACACAGGGATCACCAGATGAGTATGTGATCCCAACAGACTACCAGGTGAAGACTACCACCTGGAAGGAATGTTTGTGTTCCTGAATGGTAGCGAAGGTGGAGGAGTAGATGCGGGTATGAAACTTGTAGAGGGGTGCTGTAGTAGTCTCACAGACTGATGTCTACCTTGTGGAGGCCAGATAACAGCTCACAGATACTTCATCTTACATATCCCTTGAACAAGGCTCCACTAAAGAGCACCAGGTCATTGTCTCCCACACCATCACTGACCTTATCCACAGCCACCAACCTTATAGTTCCTTCATCCCCACATCTCATTTCTATCTCCAATCCAAGATCCACAAACCTGCCCGTCCAGGTAGACCTATTGTTTCTGCTTGTTCCTGCCCTGCTGAACTCATATCTGCATACCTCGACTCTATTTCATCCCGCCGCCCCCGGTTCGGTCCCTTCCTACCTACATCTGTGACACTTCACATGCCCTTGATCTTTTCAATGATTTCAAGTTTCCCGGCCCTGGTTGTGTCATTTTCACTAAAAATGTCCAGTCCCAATATACCTCTATCCCCTATCAGGAAAGCCTTAAAGCACTTCACTTTGTTATGGACTCCAGACCCACCCAGTTCCCATCCACCATCACTTTCCTCCGTCTGGCAGGACTGGTCCGCACTCACAATTATTGCACCTTTTATCTCGTCCCACTCCCTTCAGACAGATGGATTATCCATGTGCACTCGCATGGATCTCAGCTACGCCTGCCTTTAAGTCGGCTATGTGGAACAGTCCATATTCCATGCCTTTACTGGTATCTCTCCCAAAATTTTCGTACGTTACATCAACCACTGCATTGGTGCTACTTCCTTCACCCATGCAGAGCTTGTAGGCTTTATCAACATTGCCTCCAACTTCTGCTCTTCCCTCAGATTTACCTGGTTCATTTCTGACACATCCCTCCCCTTTGCCTATCACCTCCCTCTGGTACTTATCCCTCTTCTATTTCTTCCATGGCCTTCTGTCCTCTCCGATCAGATTCCCCCTTTTCCAAATCTTTATCTCTTTCACCAATCAACTTTCCAGCTCATTACTTTACCACTCTCCCTCTCCTGGTTTCACCTATCAACTACTACCTTGCACTTCTTCCTCCCCTCCCCCAACTTCCTACTCTACTTCTCATTTCATTTTTCCCGTTCTGATGAAGCGTGTCAGACTAAAACATCATCTGTTTACTCTTTTCCATAGATGCTGTCTGACCTGCTGAGTTCCTCCAGGATTTTGTGTGTGTTACTATTATTTCTTTTAACACCACCAAGTATAAACCGCTTCTATGGTTTATGACTTTCTTCTGATTTCTTCCAGGCTTTTCATTCTAGGATGAAGGAGCTGTCTTCCTTTTTTAAACAAAGGGGCTTCCCTTCTTCCACCATCGACCCTGTTCTCAAACGCATCTCTCCCATTTCCTGCATATCTGCCCTCACCCCATCCACGCGCTACCCCACTCGGGATAGGGTTCCCCTTGTCCTAACCTACCACCCCACCAGCACCCAGGTCCAACATATAACTTCTGTAACTTCTGCCACCTCCAACGGGATCCCACTATCCATCACATTTTTCCCTCCCCACCTCTTTCTGCTTTTCACAGGGATTGCTCCCTACGCGACTCCCTTGTCCACTCGTCCCCTCCATCCCTTCCCACCGATCTCCCTCCTGGCACTTATCCTTGTAAGCAGAACAAGTGCTACACCTGCCCTTACACTTCCTCCCTCACCACCATTCAGAGCCCCAGACAGTCCTTCCAGGTGAGGCGAAACTTCACCTGTGGGTCGGCTGGTGTGGTATACTGCGTCCGGTGCTCCCGGTGTGGCCTTTTATATATTGGTGAGACCTGACACAGACCAGGAAACCGTTTCACTGAACACCTACGCTCGGTCCGCCAGAGAAAGCAGGATCTTACAGTGGCCACACATTTTAATTCCACATCCCATTCCCATTCTGATATGTCTATCCATGGCCTCCTCTACTGTCAAGATGAAGCCACGCTCAGGTTGGAGGAACAACCTGATAAGGTCCCACATAGGAGATTAGTGGGTAAAATCAAAGTTCATGGCATTGGGGGGGAAGACATTGACATGGATAGAAAACTGGTTGGCAGATAGAAAGCAAAGGGTAGCGGTGAATGGGTGTTTCTCGGAATGGCAGGTGGTGACTAGTGGGGTGCCACAGGGCTCGGTATTGGGACCACAGCTGTTTACGATTTACGTCAACGATTTAGATGAAGGCATTGAGAATAACATCAGCAAGTTTGCTGATGATACTAAGCTGGGTGGCAGTGTGACATGTGATGAGGATGTTAGGAGAATTCAGGGTGACTTGGATAGGCTGGGTGAGTGGGCAGATACTTGGCAGATGATGTTTAATGTGAATAGGTATGAGGTTATCCACTTTGGGAGTAAGAACAGGAAGGCAGATTATTATCTGAATGGTGTAAAGTTAGGTAAGGGAGAAATACAAAGAGATCTAGGAGTCCTTGTTCATCAGTTACTGAAGGTGAATGAGCAAGTGCAGCAGTCAGTGAAGAAGGCTAATGGAATGTTGGCCTTTATTACAAAGGGAATTGAGTACAAGAGCAAGGAAATCCTCTTGCATTTGTACAGGGCCCTGGTGAGACCACACCTGGAGTATTGTGTACAGTTTTGGTCTCCAGGGTTAAGGAAGGACATCCTGGCTGTAGAGGAAGTGCAGCGTAGATTCACAAGGTTAATTCCTGGGATGTCAGGACTGTCTTACACAGAGAGGTTAGAGTGACTGGGCTTGTACACGCTGGAGTTAAGGAGATTGAGAGGGGATCTGATTGAAAAATATAAGATTATTAAGGGATTGGACAAGATAGAGGCAGGAAAAATGTTCCAGATGCTGGGAGAGTCCAGTACTAGACGGCATGGTTTGAGAATAACGGGTAGGTCATTTAGGACAGAGTTAAGGAAAAACTTCTTCTCCCAGAGAGTTGTGGGGGTCTGGAATGCACTGCCTCAGAAGGTAGTAGAGGCCAATTCTCTGGATGCTTTCAAGAAGGAGCTAGATAGGTATCTTATGGATAGGGGAATCAAGGGATATGGGGACAAGGCAGGAACCAGGTATTGATAGTAGATGATCAGCCATGATCTCAAAATGGTGGTGCAGGCTCAAAGGGCCGAATGGTCTACTTCTGTACCTATTGTCTATTGTCTAACACCTTATATACCAGCTGGGTAGCCTCCAACCTGATGGCATGAACATTGACTGCTCTAACTTCCGTTAATGCCCTTTCTCCCCTTCTTGCCCCATACCTGACATATTTAGTTGTTTGTTTTTTTCTCTCTCTCTGCCCATCACTCTGCCTGGTCTCCATCTCCCTCTGCTGCTCCCCTCCTCCCCCTTTCTTTCTCCGGAGGCCTCCCGTCCCATGATCCTTTTCCTTCTCCAGCTCTGTATCACTTTCGCCAATCACCCTTCCAGCTCTTAGTTTCATCCCTCCCCCTCTGGTTTTCTCCTATCATTTCGTATTTCCCCCTCCCCCCACTACTTTCAAATCTCTTAGTATCTTTCTCTTCAGTTAGTCCTGATGAAGGATCTCGGCCCAAAACGTTAACAGTGCTTCTCCTTATTGATGCTGCCTGTCCTGCTGTGTTCCACCAGCATTTTGTGTGTGTTGTTTGAATTTCCAGCATCTGCAGATTTCCTCGTGTTTGTTCTGATTTCTTCATTGTTTTACGAGGGGTGATTGATATATTTGATATATTGATATATTTTCAACTTTAGAAAACCTAGCATATGTATTTTTCAACAGAGTCCACTCCCACATTTAAACACTTACTCCAGCGTTGTTGAGCATATGGATCTTGAACCTCTAGAAAGTGTCCACAGATGGGTGATTGATAAGTTTGTGGCCTCAACTAGAAGGAGATGAGTTATACAGCTCTCATTACATGCACATGCAGGTCAACTCTTTGAGTGATTATGCAGACAGTTTGAAGTTAATAACTCAAACCTTAGGCTACAAACTTATCAATCACCCCAGATGAGTCATTAACTGATGAGTTATTAACTTCAAACTTTCTGCATAATCACTCAAAGAGTTGAGCTGCATGTGCATCTAAAGGGAGCTGTATAACTTGTCTCCTTCTACCTTAGTCACGAACTTATCAATCACCCCTGCTGTGGACACTTCCTAGAGGTTCAAGATCCGTATGTTCCACGACCACTGGACTAAGTATGTAATGTAGGAGGGGATTATGTTGAATAATAAATGTGCTAGGTTTTCTAAAAATAACTCCTTCTACCCTAGGCCACGAACATATCAATCACCCTTCATAAGTACAACAAATTATGCTGCTTTAGAACCTTGAGTTATCAATGGGACTGCATTTACAACAAGCTGCTTTTAAGACAAATCAATAAACAAATGCTGTTCTGAAATGAGTGCAGGATCCTCAATTCCATATCAAAACAGGACCTGTTTCTTTTTTCCCCAAATACTGGTTCAAACTTCTGTGAAGATTGTGGTTTGAATTCCATCCTGCTAAAATGATTACCCTATTTAATTGTGTGTTTTTGCCATTAAAACAAGCATACATGTGTTATACTCACTTTTTGCAAAGGAAGACTTAGCAGTTATTACTGCACACTTTACTATCTTTATCATTCCAAAGGTCGACATAGTTAATTTGGAATCAATTAACTGATCAGTTGCTGACACTTGCAGTTGTGGCAGTGGTTTGAACATTTGATTTATTATTTGATTTCTATGAAGCAAGTTGTTGCTCTATCAATCCTGCCTAGATACTGTTTAACATTTCATCTTTTATTTTAAAGGCCATCAGCAAATTTGATCTGGAGTAATGGTGATACTTTGCACTTTATACTTTTTCAGTCAAATAAATTTTCCAGCAGAAAATCGATTTCTGATGTCTCTTTTGAATACACAGAAACCCCATGGTTTCAGTTTATGGTAGATGGATATTTTTGTCCTATTTGTGGAATTTGCTGCTCATTTTTATGAAACTGCATTAAATTAGCTTTAAAACAATTTACAAAGATTCCTAAAAAATAATGACAGGTTAAAAAGGAAAATTACTTTTAATTGAGAGTGTACACTGATTGATTTTGTTGAAACAGGTGCAGTTTGTAGAGTGGAGACCAACCACAGATGGATAATCCAATTGTCTTTCTTTTGGCAAGCACTGCTTTCACTGCAATGGGACAAAGGGATATGTGGCATCGAATGCCAACTTGCTGCATGATGCATAAAGCTTAGTTCTGGAATGACTTAAAATCACCCTTTTTAGTGTGTGATAATATTACTTCAACAGTGAAGTTTTTAAGAAACTTCTTAATTGCCCAAATGTAGCTGCCAAACATTTCAAAAGATTCCCCTGTTCAACTGTGAAATTCAGCATTATATCTTCTGAGGTTTCCTGGTTGCAAGAAGGAACTAAGGAGAAGCAGCAGTATATCGCCCTGCCGTTGGAGCCTACTCTGTCATTTGCAGGACTATCTCTGGATTCCCTGATTCATTGAAATGTGCCAGTCACTGTTTTGAATGAACATATGTGAGTGTCCACCATCTCCAGGATAACAAATGCTAAAGGCTAGCCTCCCTCTTTGTTTTGATTGAAGAGTCACTACTAAAGATCTTTCATTTCACTTAAGTTTTTGTAAGGCCAAAGGCAATTTTCTCAGCTTCAAATCTGTCTCAGACCACAATTTTGGTATGAAAATGGTAAAAAAAAATCTTCCCTGGACCGTGCAGTAATCAACTAAATATCAGTTCCATTGTTTATACTTATGTTCTTTCTAATAAAGAATTCTGCTTAAATGAAGAGCCCACACTGTCGTTACATCCTCCTGGTAGTGGCAGTGTTGTACTTTTTCTCTTTCCAGATCCTCAGTTAGCTTGGGAAAAAACTCCACTCTTTTGTTTCTAAAACCATTGGTTTTTCTAATGTGAAATTCTAATGGTAGATTAAAAAAAATGTGGAATTGAGACCTCATAAATTACAAACAGAAATGACAAAAATATTGTAGATAATCTTAAACGTAAGAGATTCTGTGCTGGAGGAACTCAGCTGTTCAGGCAGCATCTATGGAGGGGAATGAACAGTTAACATTTTGGGAATGGTCTTGGCCTGAAATGTTGACTGTTTATTTCCCTCCATAGATGCTGCCTGACCTGCTGAGTTCCTTTAGCATTTTGTATGTCTTGCTCTGAAAAAAAGTAGCAGAAAAAAAATTTGTATAACTTGCCAGCTGGCATGAATATTTTCCTGTGGATTAAACTTATCAGATACATGCACGGGTTATAAAGGATAGACTTGTCATCTTCCAATCCAAAATAGTAATTACAGGCTTAATAGCTTGCTGCTGAGAAATTTCCATTATTTTAATGTTACCAAAGGTAAAGCTGAAGAGGGTGGTCAATTACAACCAAATTGCTATCCCATGGAGCACTAAAACTTTCAGAATAGGCTGAAGCCAAATTTTAAGTTAAATTGCTAGTTTTAAAATAAAAGTAAACATTGAATACTGCAAAAAGATAAAGGTAACTTTCAAAGGTAACATCTAGAATAGATCGTGAAGTCATACAGCATAGAAACAAGCTTAGAGATTTGAAATGCAAGTGTGAAATGAGATAATGAAGAGACAAATGAGATAAGGTCGAATCAATTTGAAAAATACAGAATAAGATCTTCCATCATGGAATACAAATACTGTTTATTTTGTTCTTGTACTCAATTTCCACAGCTTTGCTTAGTATTAGTGTAGGTAAAAATAGCCTCAACATGTTAGCAATAATGAACAGACCAAGACCCTGAAGACATTTTTGTAAGGGGGTTATCATGGGATGTCTAGAGCTTAAATGTAGGCATTCAGCATATCTTATTCTTAAGTGAATGATGTCAAGATGACTTAGAGATTATTCTGTAAGCTTGGAAGAGCAGTAGTTTTGCTCCCGTCCTCAAAATTCTAATTTCAGCTACTGCTGTCCCAGGCTTCATTCTCAGAACCTTTACCTAAGCTTATCTTCCTGGAATTCTGCAACATAATAACTTTCTCTACTGTTGCCTAACTCAATACATGGAGTTTGGACCATGCATACATAGCTGCTCATGACTCCTTTGGAGAGCATCTACACACAGTCATGAGAACTTAAAACTGTCTACTGCTCTCTATTTTATCAAGACAGCAGGCAAGATGTGCAGAATGCCTCCAGCAGAAATGAGCATGGAGAAACCTAGAGTAGCACCTAAGTAGAGCTTACTTGAGCTGCATAAATTTGCCGATGACACTGCTGTTGTTGGCAACATCTCAGATGGTGATGAGAAGGCATATAGAAGGGAATTAGATCATCTGTTTGAGTGATACTGCAACAACATCCTCACCCTCAATGTCAGCAACACCAAGGGATTGATAGTGGATTCCAGGAAGAGGAGGTTGGGAGAACTTGTCCTTATGGAGGGGTCAGTGGTGGAAAGGGGAACTGCTTCCAGTTTTTGCACTCATAAAATCTCAGAAGATCTATCCTGGGCCTAACATATTGATGCAATTATGTAGAAAGTACAACAGTGGTTCTACTTCATTAGGAGTTTGAAGCAATTTTCTATGTTACCAAAGACTTGCAAATTTCCACAGATGCTGTATATGGTGAAGAGCATCACAGTCTAGTATGGAGCCTCAAATGCACAGAATTACAAAAGACTACAGTGGGTTGTAGAATTAGACAACCCTCCCCACCAGTGCCTGAAGAAGGCAGCATCCATCATTAAAGACTCTCATCACCCAGGACATGCCATCTTTATGTTATACCACCAGAAGGAGGTACAAGAGATTGAAGACCCACACTCAAAGTTTTATGAACAGCTTCTTCTCCTTTGCTATCAGATTTCAGAATGGTCCATGAGCTCATGAATACCAGGTCATTATTCATCTTTTGCACTATTCATTTCTTTTCAGACTTTTGGTAAATTTTTAAGTTTTACACTGTACTACTTTTGCAATTCACCAAACTTCATGACATACATTAGTGATAATAAACCTGGTTCTGGTTTTGCTTCCCCTATTCTGCATTGCTGTGATGCTGTTGTTGCTCTAGCTGTAATGAGCCACTTAATGGATCAAACAATAAAGATTTCCAAGAACACTAAGGCAGCTGCATCAGGGACACTTGCAGATATAGCTAATGAGCCTTTTGAATTGCATGTCAATTATCATTTGGTCTGTCTCTTTGCTACCATTTTTTAACGGAGGGCTATTTAAGAATTGAGTATCACAAGAGATTGCTAGAGTCAAAACATCCTATGAAAGTACAGCACAGAAACACGCTCTTTGGCCCATCTAGTCCGTGCCAAACAATTTAAACTGCCTACTCCCATTGACCTGCACCCAGACCATTGTCCTCCATATCCCTATCATCCATTTACCTACTTAAACTTCTCTAAACTTTGAAATCGAAATTGCATTCTCCACTTACACTGGCAGCTAGTTCTGCCTCTCATAACCCTCTGAGTGAAGAAAATTCCCCTCATGTTCTCCTTAAAATGTTCATCTTTCATCCTTAACCCATGACCTCTATTTGTTGTTCCACCTAACATCAGTGAAAAAAGCCTACCTGTATTTTCTCTATCTATACCCCTCATAATTTTGCATACTTCTAACAAATCTCCTCTCAATCTTCTACATTCGAAGGAATAAAATCCCAACCTACTCATCCTTTCCTTTTAACTCAGGACTTCCAGTCCTGGCAACATCCTTGTAAATCTTCTCAGTACTCTTTCAACATTATTTACATTTTTCCTGTAGCTAGGTAACCAAAAGTTCACACATTACATTTGGCCTCATCAACATCTTAATACAACTTCAACATAACCTCCCATCTTCATTACTCTATACATTGATTTATGAAGACAAATATTCCAAAAGCTTTCTTTACAACACTATCTAGCTGTGCCACTACCTTCAATGAATCATGGACTTGTATTCACAGATAACTGTGTTCTACCACACTCCTCAGTGCCTCTGTGTAAGACCTACCCTGGATGGGCTTCCCAAAATGCAACACCTCACACTTGTCTACGTTAAATTCCATCTGCAATTTTTCAGTCCATTTTTCCAGTCGGTCCAGATCCCACTACAAGCTTTGATAGTATTTCTCGCGGCCCATTACACCCACAATCTTGGGGTTATCCACAAATTTGCTAATCCAGTTAACCACATTATCATCCAGATCTTTGATATAGGTGACAAACAACAATGGACCAAGCACCAGTCCTTGTGGCACTCCACAAGTCACAGGCCTCAAATCAGAGAGGCAACCATCTACTACTCCTCTCTGGCTTCTCCCACAAAGCCAATATCAAATCCAATTTACTACCTTATCTTGAATGTCATGCAATAATCTCCTGCAGGACCTTGTCAAATGCCTGGCTTATATTTTAGAGCCTTTTTTAGGCAGCGGAACAACAGCAGCTATTCTCCAGTACTCCTGTATTTCACCTGTCACTAAGGATATTTAAATATTTCTGCTAGTTCCCTTTCAATTTCTGCACTTACACCTCATCAGGCTCTGGGATTTAACCACTCTAATTTGCCTCAAGAAAGTAAACACCTCCTCCTCTATAACCTGTATAGAGTCCATGTTGATATCTTTTTGCCTCACTTCTATAGACTCTGTGTCTGTCTCCTGAGTAAATACAGATGCAAAAAAATCCATGTAAGATCTTCCCCATCTCTTTTAGCTCCATGCATAGATTAACCCTCTGATCTTTCAGAGGACCTAGTTTGTCCTTTGCAATCCTTTTTCTCTTAACATATCTGGAGAAGCCTTAGGATTCTCCTTCACATTGTCTGCTAGGGGAACCTCATGTCTCCTTTTAGACCCCCCCCCCCATTTCTTTCTTAAATGTTTTCTTGCATTTCTTATTCTCCATAAGTATCTCATTTGTTCCTGTCTGCCTATACCTGCTATGTACCTCCTTCTTTTCTTAACCACGATCTCCATATTTCTCGAAAACCAAGGTTCCCTAAACCTCCAGGTTACCAGCCTCCAGGTCCAACATATAATTCTCTGTAACTTCTGCCACCTCCAACGGGATTCCACTACCAAACACATTTATCCCTCCCCCCCCCACTTTCTGCTTTTCGCAGGGATCGTTCCCTGCGCGACTCCCTTGTCCACTCGTCCCCCCCATCTCTTCCCACCGATCTCCCTCCTGGCACTTATCCTTGTAAGCGGAACAAGTGCTACACCTGCCCCTATACTTCCTCACTCACCACCATTCAGGGCCCCAGACAGTCCTTCCAGGTGAGGCGACACTTCACCTGTGAGTCGGCTGGTGTGGTATACTGCATTCAGTGCTCCCAGTGTGGACTTTTATATATTGGTGAGACCTGACGCAGACTGGGAGACCATTTCGCTGAACACCTACACTTGGTCCGCCAGAAAAAGCAGGATCTCCCAATGGCCACACATTTTAATTCCATGTCCCATTCCCATTCTGATATGTCTATCCATGGTCTCCTCTATTGTCAAAATGAATCCAAACTCAGGTTGGAGGAACAACACCTTATATACCGGCTGGGTAGCCTCCAACCTGATGGCATGAACATTGACTTCTCTAACTTCCGTTAATGCCTCTCCTCCCCTTCTTACCCCATCCCTGACATATTTAGTTGTTTGCCTGTTCTCCATCTCCCTCTGGTGCTTTCTTTCTCCTGAGGCCTCCCGTCCCATGATCCTTTCCCTTCTCCAGCTCTGTATCACTTTCGCCAATCACCTTTCCAGCTTTTAGCTTCATCCCACCCCCTCCGGTCTTCTCCTATCATTTCTCATTTCCCCCTCCCCCCACTACTTACAAATCTCTTACTACCTTTCCTTTTGGTTAGTCCTGGTGAAGGGTCTCGGCCCGAAACATAAACAGTGCTTCTCCCTAAAGATGCTGCCTGGCCTGCTGTGTTGCTTGAATTTCCAGCATCTGCAGATTTCCTTGTGTTCCCTAAACCTGTTACCTTTACTTTTATTTTGACAACACATACAAGCTTTGTACTTGATGCACCATCAATATCTCTTGGAAACGTGAGGCGAGTTATAGACTTTTATTAGCAGGAAGAAAGATCAAGCAGCAATTGACCACCATACTGCATCCTGGAGACTGAGGCCAGGGCGGTGTCTCCAATCGCCTTTATACCGGGGTCTGTGGGAAGAGCCACAGGAGCAGTCAGCAGTGGGGGGGGGGGGTGCGTGTCCAGACAGGTATATTTAGTTCACCACATTCACCCCCCCTTTGTTTTAAAAGCGAGTCCCCATGGGGCGAAGTTTCTTACAAGTATATTTACAGGTTAAGTCTATCAGGTGGTCGAATCTGTCGCTGTGATCTACGTAGCACCGGCTGTGATTGCACAGGTGCCGGTGGTGATTGCACCGGAGACGGTGGTTGTGCTGGTTCCGGCCTGACTGGAGGTGTCAGCCCACTAGGCGTCAGTGATCCCTCATGCTTGTCCGAGGCACCTGGTACATGCGCGTGCGAAATGCCCGGTTTAGGAGTGTCGTGAGGAGTCTGTGCAGGGCTCGGTGTGCGCGGTGTCACCTCGGGTACAGGGTTCATAGTTACAGTGGAGTGTTCGGGGTAGTGGTCTGTTGCTCCTGCGGGCGCCAGGTCGCGGACGGAGATCGTGTCCTCCCGCACTTCAGGTAAGACCACGTAGGCGTACTGGGGGTTCGCATGTAGAAGGTGAACCCTCTCAACCAGCGGGGAGTATTTATTGCTCCTCACATGTTTCCAGAGCAGCACTGGCCCTGGGGATGTCAGCAAAGCCGATAGGGTGATCCCAGTGGCAGACTTCCTGGGAAAAGAGAATAGACGCTCATGAGGGGTGGCATTGGTGGACGTACATAACAGGGAGCGGATAGAGTGGAGTGTCTCGGGGAGGACCTCCTGCCATCGAGAGACCGGCAACCCTTTTGACTTAAGGGCTAAATGTGTGGCCTTCCACACTGTGGCATTTTCCCTCTCAACCTGTCTATTTCCCCGGGGATTATAACTCGTGGTCCGACTGGTAGCAATGCCCCTAGCCAGCAGGTACTGGCGCAGCTCGTCACTCATAAAGGAGGACCCTCTGTCACTGTGGATATAGCAGGGATATCCGAACAGAGTGAAGAGCTGGCGCACGGCTTTTATGACTGACGTGGTAGTGGTGTCAAGGCAGGGAATGGCAAAGGGGAACCGCGAGTATTCATCGATAATATTGAGAAAATAGACATTGCGGTCGGTGGAGGGAAGGGGGCCCTTCAAGTCAACACTCAGTCGCTCAAAAGGGCGGGTGGCCTTGACAAGTTGTGCAGTTTCAGGACGGTAGAAGTGCGGTTTGCACTCAGCGCAGACTTGGCAGTCCCTGGTCATTGTCCTGATGTCCTCAAAGGAGTATGGCAGGTTCCGGGCTTTCACGAAATGGTAAAATCGGGTGACCCCCGGTTGGCAAAGATGTGCATAGAGGGTGTATAGCTGGTCGAGCTGTGCTCTGGCACACGATCCCCGGGATAGGGCATCAGGGGGCTCATTGAGCCTTCCAGGCCGGTACAGGATATCATAGTTGTAGGTGGAGAGTTCTATTCTCCACTGCAAAATTTTATCATTTTTGATTTTGCCCCGCTGTTGGTTGCTGAACAGGAACGCAACTGAGCGCTGGTCGGTCAGCAAGGTGAAACTTTTGCCGGTGAGATAGTGCCTCCAGTGCCTAATAGCTTCCACTATGGCCTGGGCTTCTTTCTCCACCGCAGAGTGACGAATTTCAGGGCCTTGAAGGGTACAAGAAAAGAGAGCTACTGGCCTGCCTGCCTGAATGAGGGTAGCAGCCAGCGCGAAATCGGAGGCGTCACTCTCTACTTGGAAGGGAATGGTCTCGTCCACCGCATGCTTTATTACTTTGGCAATGTCCCCTTTAATGCGGCTGACAGCCACTCGGGCCTCGGCAGAGAGGGGAAATGTGGTAGACTTGACCAAGGTGCAGGCCTTGTCTGCGTAATGAGGGACCCATTGGGAGTAATAGGAAAAGAAGCCCAGGCACGGTCTGAGGGCTTTGAGTGTGGTGGGAAGAGGGAGTTCTAACAGGCCAATGACCCTGTTCTCCATGACATACTCAAGGATAGCGAGTCAGGTGGTTCTGAACACACACTTGTCCCTGTTATAGGTAAGGTTCAGGGCTTTGGCCACTTGGAAAACTCGTTGGAGGTTGGCGTTGTGATCTGACCAGTCATGACCGCAGATGGTGATGTTATCCAGATAGGGAAATGTGGCCTTCAGTTGGCACTGGTCCACCATCCGGTCCATTTCCCTCTGGAAGACAGAGACACCATTTGTGACACCAAAGGGGACGCACAGGAAGTG
This sequence comes from Hypanus sabinus, assembly GCF_030144855.1. Lineage (NCBI taxonomy): Eukaryota > Metazoa > Chordata > Chondrichthyes > Myliobatiformes > Dasyatidae > Hypanus > Hypanus sabinus. The sequence goes on from NC_082720.1 coordinate 40,298,970, forward strand.
ATGGAGCCTGCTGCCCGCCTCAAAGGCGGTGTAGGGCCGGTCCTCTGGGCAGATGGGGAGCTAGTGATAAGCGGATTTCAGATCTATTGTTGAGTACACCTTGTACTGAGCAATCTGATTGACCATATCCGTGATGCGGGGTAGTGGGTACGCGTCAAGCTGCGTGAACCTATTGATGGTCTGGCTATAGTCCACGACCATCCTATTTCTCTGCCCGGTCCGAACAACAACCACCTGGGCCCTCCAAGGATTTGTGCTTGGCTCAATGATCCCCTCCCTGAGCAGCCGCTGCACCTCCGACTGAATGAAGGTCCTGTCCCCCGCGCTGTACCTCCTGCTTTTAGTTGCCACAGGTTTACAGTCAGGGGTCAGGTTGGCGAACAGTGGTGGGGGAGGGATCTTGAGGGTGGAGGGGCTGCAAGTGGTGCCAGTAGCGTGGCTGTCGGCATGGTGCTGGGTGGGATGTGTGGGTCGGTGTGTGTGTGTGGTCAGTAGCAGGGTATATGATGAAGTCCCACAAAACTGAGTGTTCCTGACAGTGAGTGGTGGGAGGGGCCCGTCATATGCCATAGTCACACTTTCGAGGTGGCTCTGGAAGTCCAGCCCCAATAGCATAGGCATGCACAGTTGAGGCATGACCAGTAGCGCAGTTTCGATATTCTGTGCCCTGCACCACCAATGTTGCTACAGAACCCACCCAGATGTCTGTGGAATGCGACCCAGAAGCCATGGTGACCCTCTGGCTTACTGGCCGTGTCATGAGTCCGCAGTGTTGCACCGTGTCCAGGTCAATAAAACTCTCAGTGCTGCCCATGTCAAACAGGCAGCTAGTCCTGTGCCCCTCCACCAAAATGTCCATCATTGACCTTGCAAGCTGGTGTGGGGGCGCTTTGGTCGAGGGTTATGGAGGCCAGAGTTGAACCGCTGTCTTGGTTTCCGGTAAACACCCGTGGGTCGGAGGCGGGGCGAGGTGGCGCCGACAAAGATGGCCGCCCCCATGTCTCGCAAGAGGCGGGCAGGCAAGATGGCGGCCCCCATGTCTTGCATGAGGCGGGCAGCCAAGATGGCGGCCCCCATGCCTCACACGCATCGCTGCCCAACCCCGCTCGTGGTTCTGACTTACAGACCTTGGCGAAATGGTCCTTCTTCCCGCAGCTGGAGCAGGTCACTTCTCGGGCCGGGCAGCGTTTTCGGGGGTGCTTTTTGAGTCCGCAGAAGTAACACTGCGCGGACTTGCAACTGGCAGCAGCTGTGGTTGGTTTCGGGGTGTTCGTGGACTCGCGACTGGCAGCGGCGGTGGTGAATTCGCTGGCGGGTGGCAGGGTCTGCAGCGACCACAGAACCAGCAGGGGATCACGCAGCTGGACAGCGTCAGTTTTGTGCAGAGCAGCCTCCAGCATGTCGGCCTTGTCGATCACTGAGCGTAAGGTAAGATCGGCGTTTTCCAGCAGCCGCTGGCGCACGTACACTGACCTGATCCCCGTAACGAAGGTGTCTCTTACCAGCAGCTCTGCATGTTGTTCCGCCGTCAGTCCCTTGCAGTCGCAAGTTTGCACGAGTGTCTGTAGGGCTCGGAGAAACTCAGCGCTCGACTTGTCGGGTCGCTGCCGCCGCATCGCTAAGCGATGTCTTGCATAGACGGTGTTCACCGGCGGCAGGTACTGTCTTTTGAGGGCGTCCAGTGCCCCTTGGTAGGTCGGCAGGTCCCTGATAAGGGAGAATACTTTCGGGCTGACCCTCGAAAGGAGGATTTTGTGCATTGTGGCAGGCTCAGTCACTGAAATCTGTTCCAAGTATAATTGGAAGCATGCAAGCCAGAGTTCAAAGGCAAGAGCTGCTTCTGAGTCTTGAGGATCAATGTCCAATTTATCCGGATGTCAAATGCTTTCCATGTTTTAAAACTTCCAGTCAATAAAATTGATGCACCATCAATAACTCCTGGAGACATGAGGCAAGATATAGGCTTTTATTGGCTGGAAGAAAGATCAAGCAGCAATTGACCACCACACTGCTTCCTGGAGACTGAGGCCGGGGCGGTTTCTCCAATCGCCTTTATACCGGGGTCCGTGGGAGGAGCCACAGGAGCAGTCAGTGGGGGGGGGGGGGGGAGGTGGCGTGTCCATACAGGTATATGTAGTTCACCACAGTACTCTCAAAATTTCACCTTTGAAGGCCTCCCACTTACTAAGTACACCTTTGCCAGAAAAGAGCCTGTCCCAATTAACATTTGCTAGATCCTTTCTGATACCATCTAAATAGGCCTTTTTCTAAGTTAGAATCTTAACCTATAGACCAGACCTATGTTTTTCCATATTTACTTTGAAACAAGTGTGTTCAACTTTGAATGGGCATTTGCACAACTGCGTTTAGCATACTGGCATTTAAATTTGCTATAGAAGACAGTAGCTCTATTGTTGAACTGTAAAGGAATGAATTGTTATGGCTCTTAGTAAATAACTAATTAGGGAATGTAATTGTAAATATATCTATTATCTTGTAGTCATTTTGAAATGAAGGCCAATGAAAAATAATCAACCATCAGGAACCAAATTTTTCAATGCTCAGTGGTCTGAATTTTCTTTGTCATGCTTTATCTGATCACCTTGGGGCACTGGCGTCCTCCAGGCTCTGATGCTCCTACTCCCCTGATTATTAGTTGATTATTTTCATTATTTTGTATCTTGTTTTAGTTTTCATTGCACCAATTCTGTTTTTCTCGTTAGGTTCCTTGTGGTTTGTTTGTCTTTGCTTGGTCTTGAATTTATGTACCCTGTGCGTCGTGAAGTTCAATCCTTGTCTGTGTTCTCTCTAAACCAATCCTTAAGTAAATATTCTTTGTTCAAGTCCATCCCTGTCTCTGGTCTCCTCTGTGTTTGGGAGCACCTGGTTTATACCTCTTTTGGCTGTCTATTGGTTGAAGATATGGAGCTTCACTTTAACAACCACAGATCAAACCATTCCTGTCCTGTCATGTCATGTCTTCATGTCATATCTTCAATATTTGAGATAGTTTTAAATGAAGATTAGTTGTCCAAATTATGCAGTGAATTGGTATGTTATTATGTTTTAAGTGTTGTTTGGAGTTGTAATAGGTATCATATCCCTGAAGAACTTGTTCTTTTAAACTTTTTGCTTAGCATCAAAAGAAAGCAGCACTAATAATTTTTGACAATTATTCATTATGTTCTGAAGGGATCCACACATTGTGGAGTTTGAAATGGGGCCAACTAGTGCTGAAAGTTAAAAAGGAGATGCAATTAAAAAACTCGGGTTATTTCTATTCAGAATGGAGTATAGGAAATGGGGCAGTTTTCCTGTCATGGGGTGGCTGTGTAAATATGCTGTACTGTATCTGCTCTATGATATGCTGTGCTGCTTTGTAAAACAGGAATAAATAATAATAAAAATTTGAATTACAAAAGCTAACAGCAAAGGGAAAACATAAATATAAACTCAAAAGCATTTCCAGCTCATTTCATGTCACTATAGCTGGCCACTTCCAATGTAAAACACCCCTGAAGGACTAATGCACACAGGATAACATAATTCAATAGGTCAATAGTTCCATGGTTCCAGTTAGTTTCAGAGAATGTACTACAACCTGAAATTCTGTGTGCAAGAGGGATATGGCCAGAAGATAATGGAGTAGCTGAGCAGGGAGTTCTCTTCATTGGGCATTCCCAGGACCATCTGATTATGGTAAAATGATACTGGGTTGGATTCTCTTTAATTACCTCAGTCCTTCATATATCCCCATCCCAACTTTTTAATAAATGGGCCAAGGCTCAAACTTCCTGTAGTTGTTCCAAGTATGACTGGCAGCACTGGCCCTTGGTCTTGTCTCCACTATTGACCCAGAACCTAGATGAATGGCTGATTGCCCTCCATTTTCCATCCCATCCTTCTAGAAACTACAGCAGTTTTGCATACATAACAGATTTCCTTTCCCCAGAAGAATTCTTCTGCTGAGGCTGGCCAATAATTTTTGATTTATGCATCGTGAACTCCATGCACATACTCTGCTCTTTTGACCCTTTTCTCCAAAGAACTCCTTCTCTTCATTTACCAATGTTAACTAATGTTATTTGTACTTAGATTACTTCAGTTATTGTTCCTTGACACCACATATCCGCCGCCTTATCGAAATAAAATAAACCATCAGAAACCTTTTCACATATTTCTCCTTCAACGTCCAGCTGGAGAAGGCTATTTTCAGTTATTCAGTGATGAGAGAATTAGCTACTTCCTCCTGCTTTTGCACTAACTAATTGATCTTTGATCCATTTTATTCTTGTGTATCACTGCCTTCTGGTATATCATTCAAAAATCGCATCAGGTTGCACAGATACATCAACATCCAGTTGGATATCTTTGATTCTTTTCATGTTTATATTTATTACACTCTGGTTCAATTTCCTGTGCTGGATGAGTAGAAGATATTTGTTCCACATGTATACACTACACTGATCAAAACAGCAAAATGGTGTGTGGTCTTTTTCAGCACTATATTAACCTCAACATGAGCCTCCAGTCATAATCGTTTGATCACCTATATCACATCTCCAGCCTCTGCCTTTCTTTAGCTATCTGCTGTTGAAGCATACACAAAGACTTTTTATTGTCTCTATATTTTAAAGTTATGATGCTTCCCTGGACATCTCCTCATCTTTCACCATTTATGAATATGTAAATCCTTCTTCTTCTGACTTTTAATGGCAATAGGCAGTCCAACTTAAAGGTGCATTACCGCCAGCAATCGTAAGTTATTGAATGACAAAACAATTTATGTAGTGTTCTCGCACAGGTGTAAAAACTCTGAACTAAACACCAAGTATAAACCGGTCACTGAGGCACGATCTCAGTAAGATTAACCGTTTACTGTTCACTCTTCCACATTAACATATGGTGAAAACTGCTGATAAAACAATACAAAATATATACAGTATCTGTTTCCTTCTTGGCATCACATTTATATCATAAATACTTGCAAAAGTAAAACTACAACTATATTACATTAAAGTGCAACGTACAGTCAGAATCTACCTATGCCATCAACTGCTTTAAATACACTTCAACACTAACTATCCGCAACTCTTTAAATAACAAAGAACATAAACTTCATCAACTGTCATTACTTTTAACAGAATCAGCTTTAACATTTTTACTTCAACATATCGATTATCTTATGAACTTATGGCGTTGCTTCTCTAATGTTTCTAGTGCGTAGAAAGAAAACTTTTCTCATGCTGATCCTGCACACACAACCCTCTCCAAACCGGTATTTTCCCACAGGATGTAGCGAAAACGGGTGTGACGTCATCGCATGCCGCGATGTATCACAGACAACAAATTTACTCTCAACAGCCTCAACCTCAACCAGAAAACGATTACAAACAAATTACTAAAGCAAAAATATAATAATCTAAATGAATGCCTTAAGGCAACACAACTTAACTAATTTATGGAAATTGGATGGAAAACTGCTATGATCTGATGTTTGGCATAAATTTTGAGTGTCATTGTCAAAGAGTTGCCATAAGGTGGCCTTTTGGACTGAAAGAACAATACCCTAATGTCACATTTTCTAGCAGCTACACAAAAGTCTTCTTTTCATATACTAAGGGAAAGTACTGTAAATGCATTAACTGGATAAATCCTGCACTAGCTGAATCTGAGAGAGGTAATTCCTTAGGTTACAGAAAAGGGCAGCAGACAAACAGCAGACTTTGCATATGCTAAGGGATGAAAATTCCCCTGTTAAAGTAGAAGTAAGGATCTGAACTGAAAAACATGGTTCTGTTTGCAGTGTTACTCAACAGACTCAATGGTGGGGTCATTGTTTCCTTTATGAAGTCACTGCCAATTCTTAGTTTGAGTTCTGGGATTAGTTATTAAATATTTTTCCCAGCTCCATGCCTTCTCTCCCAACTATGATCCACATGCTTCTCAGGATGGAGCTTTAACTTACTGAAAATGTCAAAAAAAATTCTGTAAAGACTGATCAGAGAAGAGCAATTTAAATCAGTATTGCTTTGCTATTTATTGAGCATACATCAACATTTCTTTAAAATTAGAGCCCTGGGGAAATATTTTCCTACATTTTCAAACAGGAAAGTGAAACACAATCTTAGTTTAAGATTTTAAATCATTTAAATTTTATAGGTGTAGCCATAATATTTGGGCAGTGAACTGAATTGAGCATAGATGCAAGTGACTAGTTAATTAACTATTGGAATCCATGTAAGTTTTGAAAAATATGCATTAGATTCTTCAAAGTGCATACATAATGGAGGGCCAGATGATAATTCAAATAGTTTGTTAGAGTTGTCCTCAAGGCACAAGGCAAATAGCTTCCATTTTTGAACCAATTTTTAATTTGGTAGTATGCCTCTAAATATGTTTACAGGAATGCTTGCAGATAAGCCTTGACATGCATTTACTTAAGAATAGATGACAAAAAGATTATTTTAAATAAACTACATCTTAAACGGGAAGAGAGAGGCATCAATCTTTATGAACCATATTTTAAAAACAATTTTCCAAACGGATGAACTCATGAGTGTCAAAGGTGAAAATAGGATTGTATAAAGTCCTGGCATTGCAGCAGCTCTCAGCAGGATTGTAAAGTTGAAGGAGATTTGTGTTTGCAATGAACGAGGAGGAATTTGAACATAATAATGGAAATTACAACTTTGAATAGTTGTTGGGAAAGAGGAGGGCAATGAGCAACTAGGATGTAAATAAATAAAGAAAATATGTTGCAAGTCCTGCCTAAGTTGCCATTTCAGGATATAATACAAGAATTTTTCCCAAGATTATTAGACGAGGCTGTAGATGCCAAGAGCAACAGATAGTGTAAGACAGAGCCAAACATAGATATTATAATAGTGGAAGAAGTAAGTAGTTTCAGGAAAAAATATTGAATTCATAGCTAAGAAACAGGTATAGTAAGGAAGCAGAAAACGATAATTTTTGTCCTTCCTAAATTTCAAATGGGGACAATTCTACTAATCCAGGACCAGAGAAGCATGTGTGACTAATTTGAGAGATTGAGAAACATTCTAAAAAGGCAGTACTCTGATTAACAATGTAAACATGAGATATGTTATCAAATGAGGCCACTGAAAGCTACCTTGTGGATGAGAAATAGGGAAGAGGCACAGATGTAACCATGAGGAAAATTGGATGTAAGAAAATAATATATTGCAGACAATTACCTGGCTTTGGCTGAATAGTCAAAATAGAACAAGGCAAGGAATGTTGTTCAAAAGTGGCTGACAGAAGAGAAGTATTGATGGATGCTAATGTTTCAAGTGTTCCAAAGTGTGAAGAGAGGGGTATACAATGGTCACAGGATTAAGGGATACATTTTGTGACTTTAATAGCTATAAATCTGTATTCTTGAAAACCCAAACAAACCAAATTTGAAGGGACCAGATGAAAGACTTTACCCTTCCTAGATCTGTAAAAATATCTTCCCTGCTTGAGAGAGAGAGAGAGAGAGAGAGAGAGAGAGAGAGAGAGAGAGAGAGAGAGAGAGAGAGAGAGAGAGAGAGAGAGAGAGAGAGAG
>NC_082720.1:40306739-40391739 GCF_030144855.1 Hypanus sabinus
TGTACAGTGTCAGCAGTGCCATGTGAAGCATCCATAATGTATACTGCAAACATTGATGCAATCTGAATGGTGAGTTAAAGACAGTTGCCCTTTCGTGCAAGCATGATCCTTGCTATATTTAGGAATAATAATAGCAAACCAGGCTAATAATTGTATCCATGGGCAAATAATTATCTATAAATAACTGATTGATCTGCTTGAGGGCAATATGTAACCCAAAGCTAAGAGAAAGAAAAAAAAACACCACAAAAAGACCCAGGTACTAATTGTCCTTTTCTAAGTTTTTGTCTTTACAGAATCTGATGAGGTAGTGAGTACATGCTTAAGAAAGGGCCAAGTATTGATTGGTGCACTGAGTTTTTCTGAAGTCCAAATCTGTTATCAGTTTGGATTCCATTGTCTAGCTGTGAGGCAGTCCAATTCCTTCATGGTTTTTTTTATTGTCCGGAACAAAGTATATGATTTATTTTAATTGCATCACCACTTTTCATGCAGCAAATTGTTTTCCCCCAAAATTAATGCTTAATTACCTTTTCAAAATATCTCAAGGCACAAAGAGATTTTATACAGATAATTGAATGAAATGAGCTTTGGAAGCATCTTCAAAGACTCGAAGGAAATGAACAATTTTAGGGAGCAATTCCCAAGTTCTGATCAATGGATCTGAAAGTATCACAGAGCGTGGAAGTGCCATTAGAATCCCAAGAAGCCAGAAATGGACCAGTATTAAAATCATAGGTTTGTAGGTTTTAAGGACCTGGGTGATTTCGAAAAAAATGATGAGGATTTTGTAAATGTTTCAAGGAAAGTACATTTTGGTAATGAAGCACAGATAAATGGCCAAAGGAAACCAGGAATCAATTAAAAATTGGACAGCAGAATTCAGGATGAGCAGGGACTAAGACTGGCCAAGGCATCTTTGGAATAGTCAAAGTGAGAAATTCCAACAACTGGTGAGGTGAACCAATTTATGAATTTGTTCTTGTAATGTGAAACACTTTTTACATGGAAAAGTTTTTAAAATAGGAATTATCCAAAACCATACATTGTGCCAGCTCTAGGGAAGTTGAGTCTCAACATCATTCACTAGCGTTAGGTAACTCATATCCTCTGACTTTTGTTTTGGGCTTAGTGGTCATCAAAAGAGTGATAATTCTGCTTGAATACCTGTCATGAAGACATAGGCATTCCACCACATCAAGGTACATTCACTAAGTGAAGATTTACTTGTCTGTATTGATATATGACATTGATTGGGACACATTTTAGAGATAAGAATTGAACAGTAAAAATTAGCAAAGCAATTCTTAAAACAAAAATACCTGTCGATGTCAACTGACCTAATCGACCCTCTGGTACCTGAAGCAATTGTATACACATTTGCTATGCTGTTAACATGGATGTGTTCACAATCAAGCTCCGAATTACAAATGGTCTCTCAGTATTTCATCTGTTTTACTATGAAATACCACTTTGAATAAATATTCCACATTTTACTAATTTGGAATGTTAAGTAGTCCCTACTTTGATATTTTTGCACTGCAACTTCTCCAAACTCCATGAATATAATGCCAGGTTTAGTAATTATTAATTATTTCTGTTCTAAAATTTAATAAAAATTGAAAAACTCAAACAGCTTTGTTTCCGCTGCATAAAAATCATAACTTAATTAATTGTTCAGATTTTCAAGACAGTAATTATCAATTTCAGTTTTGTTGAATACTTTTCTTGAATACATACTTGGCTAGCAGCCAATAAAATATTCAGAAGGGGAGACTTAAAATTGGAGTAATGGTTTTGAAGGACATGAATCAAGCGTGAATATTTGATGGAAGAGAAAAATTGAATGATGCATAATTTTAATGGGATTAGGTAGAAGGAAATCATATGAGTCTCATAGAAAAACATTTGAAATGTAAGAAGTACTGAGAGCAGGATGCTCCAGGTAGGGGAGATAGGATGTGTGTGTACATTGTGAAAGCTGTCTAGATGTTCCCAATAATATGATGAGAAATCACCTAAAATATTTCATACTTGGTAATAGATGGTGTTTAAAATTTGTGTTAGTTGTAGAAAAAAACACCCTGATGCTATATATGTACTGCAAGATTAGTTGATAGTTCTGTCTCTATAATGGAAATCTATGTGAAGTATGGAATACATGTCAATGGAACCAAAGACATAATTAATACCATAAAAGTCTTACTAAATATTGTTTAAGATTTTTAAAAAATCTCAGATTGCACAGACCAGAGTTGTTGAGTTCTCAATCAACATCGATGGTGGGATTTGTGAAAGAAATCATTCAACTTAGTAATAACATATTTTCACAAAGCTGCTGTCAAATTTAGGCACTTTTATTTTTGATCTGTATTTCTCTTTTGCTCTTGATAAAATATTTTCACAGTCATTCAGGATACTATTTCCATTTAATGAAGAGTTGTAAGACCTAAATTAAACTGAAACAATATCTTTGTTATGATTTGCATAATAAATTGGGAGAAGTTCACAATTATTCTGATAATATTCCATTCATTTTTATTCATAAGCATTCTGTAACATTGCAGACAAAGATGTGTCACAACAGTTGCTGTGAGCATTTTGCAAACATATTTGCATAAGCTCTTTTAGATCATATGAATAATTATTTTATTTTGCATAATGTGCATAATTTTGACATTTTTATTGGCATGATATCAATACAATATTTGATTAATGCAATTACTTTATCTGGACCAATTATAAATTTAGTTTGAAAACTTATATGTTTAAAAATATAAAACAATTATTTTAAATGATCATACTTTTATCATTGTTATTTAGTAATATAAAGAATAACAACTATTTAAATGTTAGATTATAATTTCACAATACATATTCTGCCCAAAGTTCTCAACCATACCAATTTTATAGAAGTTTTAATGCTAGTCCACAATATTACCTTTTACACAGTGACTTTAATTATAGCATGCCTTTCATTATAGCATGCAAATACTAGGGTCTCAAGAGCAGCACTGTAATTAAGGCACATTTTTACAACATATTTCAAAGTCAGTACTGATAAGAATAAGCATGTCTGCTTGACCAAACTCTTATACACTGTTCATTTTCATCATTTTTTTTTCATCCTACAGGCCCAATAGTTTTCACTTTTTCTTACTATTTGTAACTATATGCAGATGATATTTAAGTGATTGTCATATTTTAATTGTTAAATTATTCAGGGTTTGTTTTCTTTTATTATATCTTCAAGGCGTTCAGAACATGACAAACTGAAATGTGCTCATGAAGGTATGAATAATGGAAGATCAACTTAATTGTCAAGCAAGTCGTAAATGTATATAAATAGCTTAAGGTTAAATTCACCTCACTTCCATGGAGTGGGCTCAGTGCTCTTTTTAAGTGGTACCAGTGAATCATTATTTAATGCCATATAAAACCAGATTATATCCTTTCTGACCTTTGCTGTAAAATGAGACAAAGCCTTTTTCCATCTATTGAAACAATGCCATTAAAAATGCATTTATCTGTAATGTTTGTAGCAATGCTTAGAAACAAAATATACTTTTCTATAAATTTGTGAGTGGTCTAAATCAGACCTGCACAAGCCATAACTTTAATTAGTCAACTGCTTTTGTACAGAAACTTTAGTGCTTGATGTCAGATATTATTTCACGATCTTGTGGCAGATTTTGTATCAGCCACATGCCTTTGACAGCTACAGGAGAGATTAGTGTGTATCTCCACTGATCTTTCTGCTACATCAATTCTAGGAACGCTGCTGAAAATGGTTGAAGATTTTAAACTGGAGGTATAGATGGAAGGAAATAGATGGGATCTCACTGCAGCTGGTGGAAATGATAGAACATGTTATGTTGGATGTTCATGGGGTGAAAGATAATGGTGAGAGAAACTCTACCTTCTCTCTGTCTGTGAGGAAGCAGGATGAGAGAAACAGAGGAGATGTGAGAGCAGGCTTAATCAACTACCGCTAATGGAAGATACACCTTCTGAAAAGAGAAGGCGCTTCAGATGGTTTGGAAGAGAATGCCGCATCTTGAGAGCAGATGTAGCGGAAGCACAGAAATTAGGAGAAAGTAATAGCATCCTTAAAGTTCAAAATGAATTAATTATCAAAGTACATATATGTCACCATATACAACTCTGAGATTCATTATCTTAGAGGCATATTCAGTAAATCCATAGAATAACAACCATTACAAATTCAAAGGAAGACCGCACCAGCTTGGGCGTTCAACCAGTGTGCAAAAGACAACAAACTGTGCAAATACAAAAAGAAATAATAATAAAAAATAAATAAGAAATAAATATCAAGAATATGAGATGAGACCTTGAAAGGGAATCCATAGGTTGTGGGTACATTTCAATGATGGGATGAGTAAAGTTATCCTCTTTGGTTCAAGAGGCTAATGGTTGACGGGTACTAAGTATTCCTGGACCTGGTGATGTGAGTCCTGAGGCTCCTGTGCCTTAAGACCATGACCGTAAGATATAGGAGTAGAATTAGACTATTTGGACCATGAAGTCTGTTCCACCATTTCATCATTGCTGATCCAAATTTCCTCTCAGCCCCAACCTCCTGCCTTCTCCCTGTGTCCCTTCATGCCCTGAACAATCAGGAATCTATCAACCTCTGCCTTAAAAGTACATAAAGACTTGGCCTTCACAGCTGCCTGTGGCAAAGAATTCCACATGTTGACCACTCTCTGGCTAAGTAAATTCCTCCTCATCTCCATTCTAAAAGGACACCTTCTATTCTGCGGCTGTGTTCTCTGGTCTTAGACTCTCACACCATAGGGATTATCATCTCCACATCCACTCTATCCTTTCTCCATTTGAACGGTTTCAATCAATTCACCTCTCATTCTTCTGAATTCTAGTGAATACAAGCCCAGAGCCCTCAAATGCTCTCCATATGACAAACAATTCAATCCTGAGGTCATTTTCGTGAATCTCCTTTGAACCCTCTCCAGTTTCAGCACATCATTTTTAAGATAAGGGACCCAAACCTACTCACAATACTCCGAAAGAGGCCACACCAATGCTTTATAAAGTTTCAAATTTATATCCTTGCTTTTATATTCTAGTCCTCTTGAAATGAATGATAACATCGCATTTGCCTTCCGCACTACAAACTCAAACTGTAATTTAGCCTTTAGGGAATTATACACAAGGACTCCCAAGTCCCTTTGCACCTCACTTTTTTGTGTTTTCTCTCCATTTAGAAAATAGTCAACTTTTTCATTTTTTTCTACCAAAGTGCACGACCATACACTTCCTGCTACTATTTCTTTGCCCATTCGCCTAATCTGCCTAAGTCCTTCTCTACTTCCTCAAAACTCCCTACCCCACAACTTCTCTTAATATTATCTGCAAACTTTGCAACAAAGCCTTCAATTACATCATCTAAATAATTGACATATAATGTAAAAAGAATTGGTTCCTACACAGACCCCTGTGGAACACCACTAGTTACCAGCAGCCAGTCAGAAAAGGCTCATTTTACTCCCACTTTTTGCCTCTTGCCAATCGGCCACTTCTTTATCCATGCTAGAATCTTTCCTGTAATACCAGGGTCTCATAGCTTGTTAAGCAACCTCATGCATGGCACCAAGTCAGAGGTCTTCTGAAAATCTAAGTACACAACATCAGCCAATTCTCCTGTGACTAAATTCTTCTTACTGAACCAAATAATTTCATCAGATTTGTCAGGCAAGATTTTCTCTTGAGGAAACCATGCTGACTATGGCCCATTTTATCATATGCCTCCAAGTACCCCGAGACTTCACTCTTAATAATCAACTCCCACATCTTCCCAACAACTGAGTCCAGACTAACATGCCTATAGTCTCCTTTCTTCTGTCTCTCTTCCTTCTTGAAGAGTGGAGTGACATTTGCAAATCTCCGGTCTTCCAGAACTATTCCAGAATCTAGTGATTCTTGAAAGATCATTACTAATGCCTCCATGATCTCTTCAGCCAGTTCTTTCAGTACCCTGGGGTGTACACCGTCTGGTCTAGGTGACTTATGTACCCTCAGTCCTTTCAGTTTCTTAAGAATCTTCTCTCTAGTTAAAGTAACTTCAGATACTTTATGCCCCCTGACAGTTGGAACTTCCACCACACCGCTTGTGTCTTCCACAGTGAAGACTGATGTAAAATACTTATTCCGTTCATCCGCCATTTTGTTGTCCCTCATTACTACCTCTCCAGTATCGTTTCCATCAGTCTGATACCCACCCTCGCCTCTCTTTTACTCTTTATATATCTGAAGAAACTTTTGGTATCCTCTTTAATAAAATTGGCTTTTGTATTCCACCTTCAGTGATGCGTACAACATCATAGCTACCAATCTGCAACTGTGTTGCAAGTTCATCTATCTTATTCTGTATAGTGCGCCCATACAACTTCAGTCCTGTATTCACCCTTTTTGATTTTGTCTGCCTTTTACATTGCAGCTCATTCTGTTGACTGCAGTTTTGCCCTATCTACTGCCTCTCTTCACTACACATTGCCTCTGTTTGTAAACTAGCTACCTCATTTTCAGCACCATTATACTCCTTTCCTATGATATATATGTGATTTAGACATGGGCAGCTCAGGACACAAGTGGCACTGTGCTCAACCTTTTGATGCCTAACTTCATCTGAAATCTTACCAACATCTACCACCACAATCTTTCCACTAATTGTTGTGGCACTCTGGTTCCTGGACCTTCTTCCTGATGGCAACAGAGAGAAGGCAGTATGTCCTAGGTGGTGGTGGTGGGGGGGGGGGGGGGGTTCGCTGATGATGGATGCTGCTTTTAAGTGATCGTATTTTGTGTAGATGTTCTCAATGACGTCAATGGGGATGACTTTACCCGTATCTACTACTTTTAGATAGGGTGGGAAGAGGTGTAGTCCAGGTAGCTGTGGGAGTCGGTGGGTTTATAGTAATTATCAGTTTGTCTCCTGAGTTGGAGGCAGAGAGATCTAGAAAAGGGAGAGTAGTGTCAGAAATGGTCCAGGAGAATTTGAGAGAATGTGAAGGTGATAAAATTGATTTGTTTTGCATGCATGCAAGAAGCATTTCAATGTAGTAATCAATGTATGGAGAAGAGTTGGGGTGTGTCACTAGAGAAAGTTTAGAACAGGAATTGTTCAACTCAGCCCACTATAAGACAGGCGTAGCTGAGGTCCATGCAAGTGCCCATGGTTGCTGCTTTGGTGTGTAGAAAGTGAGAAGATTTAAAAGAGAACTCGTTTATAGTAAAAAAAAACAAGTTCAGTCAGGCAGATGTAAGTGTTGGTGGAAGGAAAATGGCTGGATCTTTGTCGTAGAAAAAAGGTAAGGGTTTTTTCAGCCTTCCTGATGGGGGCTGGAGGTCTATAAAGATCAGGCATCCTTTGTGATTATGAGGCAGTGGGAAATGGGGCATCAGAAGTTGTCCAAATGATGGAAGTCATGCAGGACTTCCTGGATCTAGGTGAGAATTGACTGTATATGAGGAGACAGGATAGACTTGAGGGATACATTTTTATCCCCTCTTCATCCCATTTAATTCCACCCATCTCATCCACTTGTCCTCCCCTTTTGTCCTCTTTCCCAGTCTCCCCTCTGTCCCCTTCACCCATCATCATCCCCTTTCCCTTCCTGGCTCTACCTGCCTACTTGACGTATGCGTTTCCCCCACTAACCCTCTTCAGGTTCCAATTGTCATATAGCTCTCCCATACTTACGTGCTTGCTTCAAAAAGGACAATAAAGCTACAGCTATGAGGATCCCTGCAGCTCTCAATGACCCTGTGATCTCTGAATTGGAGGCTGATAATAAATTGTCTTTTCTTGAAAGGCAATAGGCCTGAATGGGGTAGCAGGTGGGGTTGTGAAAACCTGTGCCAATCAACTGGTGGATGTTTTCAAAGACGTTTCCAAGCTCTCATTACTACAGTTGGGTGTTCCCACCTGCTTTAAAAGGGCAGCAGTTATACTAGTGTCCAAGAAGAGCAAGGTGAGCTGCCTTAACAACTATTGGCCAGTAACACTTACATCTACAGTGATGAAGTGCTTTGAGAGGTTGGTTATGACTAGAATCATCTCCTATCTCAGCAAGGACCTGGACCCACTGCAGTTTGCCTGTCACCACAATAGGTCTACAGTGGATGCAATCTCATTGGCTCTTCTTGCGGCCTTGGATCACCTAGACAATATTAATACTTATGTCAGTCTTCTTTTTTATTGACTACAACTCAGTGTTTAATACAATCATCCCTCCAGGTCTGATCAAAAAGCTCCAAAAACTGGGCTTCTGTACCTCCCTTTGCAACTGGATTCTTAACTTCCTCAACGGAAGACAACAGCCTGTATGGATCGGAAATAGCATCTCTGCCTCACTGATAATTACTACACCTCAGGGATGTGTGGTTAGCCCACTGCTCTATGCTCTCTACATCCATCACCGTGTGGCTAGACGCAGCTCAAATGTTGTCTATAAAGTTGCTGATGACACAACCATATTTGACAGTATTTCAGATGGTGATGAGAAGGCGTACAGGAGAGAGATAGATCAGCTAGTTGAGTGGTGTAGCAGCAATAACCTTGCACGCATTGCTAGTAAGACCAAAGAACATGTAGTCGTCCTCATAGAGGGATCAGAATTGGAAGGAGTAAGCAATTTCAGGCTCCTGGGTGTTAACACCTCTGATCTACTCTAACATATTGATAAAGTTACAAAGAAGGAACAGCAGCAGCTATATTTCATTAGTAATTTGAGGAGTTTTGGTGCGTCACCATAGACACTTGTAATTTTCTACAGATGTACTATAGTGAACATTCTAACTGTTGTATCACTGTCTGTATGGAAGGAGCGGAACTGCACAGGATCAAAATAAGCTGCAGAAAGTTGTAAACTCAGTCAGCTCGACCATGGGTGATAGCCTCTCCAGCATCATGAACACCTTCAAGGGATGATGCCTCAAAAAAATTATAAAGGACTCCCATCACCCAGAGCATGCCCTCTTCTCATCGCTACCATCTGGGAGGAGGTGTAGAAGCTTAAAGACATGCACTTGATTCAGGAACAGGTTCTTCCCTTCCTCTATCATCGGATTTCGAATGGACGTTTAATCCATGAACATTATCTCACCACCTTTTTGCAATATATATATATACATACACACACACACATACACACATATATGCATATACACACACACACACATATATATATATCTATATATGTGTGTGTGTGTGTATGTACTGTTGCCACATAACATCAAATGGCGATGATATTAAACCAGATTCTGATTCTGATAATAGCTTCCCTTCTCACCTTAGTTAATTGTCAGAATCCAATAGTTTTGGTACCTTTGTTTTTCTGATTATGTCCCTCCAGCAGCTGTCCCCTCTTCCCACCTTGCTCAGTCTATACTTTCCCTTTATCCCCCTCTCACTTTGTTTGCCTCCTTCTATCACTGTGTTTGTGCTTCAATCCACCTCCTCTACTCACCATCCCTACCTGACACTACCTGCTTCTTGCACTTCTCCTCAGTCCACCAATCAGCTCCAGATCCTTCCTTTCAACTCCCCTTCTGCTCTTCATGCTGGCCATCGCACCTCTCCTCTCTCTGTCCTGATGCAGGGTCTTGAACTGAATCGTTCACAATTTCTTTACTCCCAAAGATAGGGCATGACCAGCAGAGTTCCACCAGGACATTGATTCATTGCTTGTTCACTGCACTGGAAATCCCTCAATACTGAGCTGTGAATCTCACAGTTAGAGTCCTTCCTTTTAAAGATGGTATGCCACATATTATGTTCTGTTAACGCCAAGAAAATGGCATGAACATTTTCTAGACTATCGAGTGAATTAATTAACTTATCTAAAGAAATAAAGAGAATTAAAAAAAAGAAGAATGGACCAGAGGATTGAGAGGAAAATAAAGAGTCAGAAAGAAGGTAAATAAACTTACATCATCAAAAAATCCTCTAGGAACAACTTACTTCCACTTCGTTTTGTCAGGTTCCGAGGCAGAGTGGCATGACAGGAGCATAAATCATATAATTAAAAATGTCATTAAAGATGAAATATCAGCCCTAAATGACTTTGGTGAGATTAGTTATTATTTAAGGTCAAATTCAGCAATTTATTCACACTCAATAAATGCCAAGTGAGAAGTGAGGACCCCCATTTCTTTTGAGAAGGAGGATGGAAATCACCTTTCATTTGATTGTGATTCACCGCATGCTGTACTTCTTTTCCTGCCGTAATTTGCCAGTTTCTCCACTGGAGAGTATCATGAATTTCAGATGAAATCTGCATATTGTCAATATGTCTATATTTTTTAATAAAACTGGTTTTTGGAGTATAAAGTTATATGTACTATATACAGGAAATTTTAAAAATATAACCATTAAACAAAATAGTTAATACAACTCAATAAATGATCTAAGGAAGATAAATGTCTTGTCATCATTGATTTACAGAAGCCTGAAGATGCACACTCAGTGTTTTAAGAACAGTTTCTTCCTCTCCACCATCAGATTTCTGAATGGTCCATAAATGTATATAATTCATATTTTGCACTATTTATTTATTTTTGTAACTTATAGTAAATTTTATATCTTGCACTACCCTGCTGCCACAAATTTCACAACACTGTCAATGATAATAAATGTGTTTCAGGTTCTGATTCTGATGATGAATGACAACAGAACTTCTTAATTTGGTTGATTGATTTAAAAGTGAATGGCCACTACTTTGATGTTTGCTACTAATGGCAATGACAAGTATTCTTATTAATTTGAACAAGTGTTAATCTTTGTCATAATAAGACCCATCATCCAATTACAAGCAATATTAATACAGGTTGAAACATCTCCAAATCCTACAAATTTTATCCGTTATTTCACCGCAGAACTATCTTAAATGTGCCATTATTAATACTACGATAAAACACTTTTTTCTGCCCACTTGCTTTGAAAAATTAAGGTTTCTCAATTAATTATAATTTAAATAACCATTATGTAAAATTGAGTGGAAGATTCTGAATGTAGGTATGTTTGTTGTTAATAAAACTAATGGACTTATGTGATAAATAAACCTGAATTGTAAACTGATCCAACTCTAATAGTGAGTACTCCACCATACATTGTTTAATTTCTTGGCCATTATCTTGTGTTAATATTCTGCTTTTAATCCACAATTAGAAACACCCAGATGAAAACTCCTTCTTGCTCTAATTGCATGATATAGAGATAGATTCATATTATTCTGAAAATTAGTTCCATTGAAGTTAATGTTAATCTACTCAAAGCTGCTGCAAAATCTAGAGAAGCTACTATATGTTTCATGCATATGGCAGAGGATGAACTCTACTTCATCATTTTTATGACCAATCTATCTAAGTCCTTCAGTTTTAAAGAACTCCAGTATTGTCTTTGTAATGGAATGGAGTCCTGTCTGTCCATCCTTTCTTGTGGTGTAAACTCTAGCACTGGATTTCTATTTGTAATTTTTTTTTCTAGGTAGGTCTTCAGTTCCACTTTTTTTTCCATAAAATGCTGACCAAGACTTTATGCATTTTGACCAAGTTTTGAGAAAAGTTTAACAGACTTTTCAACTCCACCCTTCAACAGAAAAGCCCCATTGAGTTTGCTTTTGTTTTAGCAACACTTTTCCATGGTTGTCATTCTGTACTCCCAAGATCTTGTGCTTCTCTACCCGTTTTAGATTAATTTCTGCAGTTATTCAGCATGTTGTGTTCCTCTTCTCATATTTACAGGTTTGTCTAGCCAAAGTGCTTATGCATGCTACTTTATACACACAGAAATCTGAATCTGAAGTAAAATGCCTGAGGGAATGAGATTTTATCCTGCATTAGCTTGTGTTGATTTGTTCAAGTGAACTTGCTGGTTGCAAGTAAGTACATACTATCTGATAAATTACTGTATAATGCCAGTGCTTTGATTAATTCTATTTCAAAAGCTTGGAAAATATATCAATATTTAAAAATTTATGTGTTGTTTCCTCCAATGTAAAAGCTAGGAAATTCCACAAGTTCATGTTTCACCACCAGACTACATGCAGAGCATAGTGACAGGTTCACTTGCAAGAAACAGTCAGTAGCTGAGAGATGCTGGCATTGAACTTGATGGCATTTTATGGAGAAATGCCTACAGATCTTATTGAAAATTTTCCAGCAAGTTCCAATCTGATGTGTCCTATTTTTTTCTGATTGTGGTAAACTAAGCCAATGTATAGAGCCACAGATTTGGAAAGACAGATATAGAGCTGTGGAAACAGGCCCTTCAATCCATCTGGTCCATGTCACCCAAGGTGCCCATCCAAGCTCTAGCTCACTCAATGATGATGTCCACCAGTCCTTGTTTTATTACAATAGATATATAACAACTGAGAAGTTCCACATCGGTTCATTTACTGGATAGCAATGTGCAGGCAACGTGAGTACCTAGTCTTTTGTAAAATACAGAATTATTGTTAGAATGGTAGTGTCACTGAAATCAGTTTTGCCATTCAATAAGATCATGGTTGATTCATGACCTAATGCCATTTTCAGCCTAAGTGAAAACTATTTGCTATATTTATTTCTAAAAGGCCTTTTTTTTTGTCTTTTTCCTAGGTCCAGCCTCCCCAGGCAACAACAGTAGTTTCTTTAGCTATTAACATTATCATTTTCCTTTAATACCTCGAAAATTTTAATTATCTCCTCCAAACTATTGCTCTTTCAAGGGTTGCAACTTGAGTCCCAGCAGTGTCTCCTTATAATGAGTCACCAGAATTCAGATATTATTCTGGTAAATCTACAATGTATTTTGTCTAAGACCAATAAATCCATCCTAAAGGAAGTGCTCAGAACTTCTAATAGTACTGATAGGCTCTTATATATTTACATCTACCACCTTGCCATTATGTGCCTGAGACCTAGCTGAGAAATATTAACCAAATGAATAAAATTACAAGTCTACATACAGAAGTATACTGGCTAAGACATTGATGAAAAGCACAGAATATTTCAGAATGTTAAATAGGAGATGGAAAGCCAGGTATTTAAATTTGCCAATAATTCACAGAGGTATTATATAGTTAGATACCTAAGTGGAAACATAAAAATATGGAGAAATTAGAAACTTCCTTGATTTCCCATTAATTTCTCCAACTTTAGAGCTTTTATCTAGACTGCTTACAATGACAATCATTTGGTGTTATTACCTAAATACATGGCATTCTTTTTCTTCTGATATTTCAGGTACTGAGTGCTTGACATTGAATTCTCAGCCAGTATATTCCTGTATGTATACTTATCATTAATTTTCCCATGTGCCATCTCTAAGCAAGGTCTTTAATTATCAACCGAGAAAACTGTATAACTCATGCATAATGAGAGAAGTAATAAATGTATGCACATTTTATCACATTTAATGGCACAGTCAATGCATTCAAAGCACATTTCTTACAACTAATTGACTATTTCGGTCTCTGAGACCGACAAGAGAATGTGAACCTACAGAAAGCATCCTGCTCAGATGGCGGACCTGTGCTGGAGTGTTCACCAATATCTTTAACCTCTTGCTTCGGCAGTCTGATGTATCTAACTTCTTCAAACAGGCTTCAATTATATCAGTGCCTAAGAAGAATGTCCTCAACCTGCCTCAATGACTATCGTTCAGTAGCAATGTGATGAAGTGTTTTGAGAGGTTGGTGTCGAAACACATCAACTCCTGGCTGAGAAGTGACTCCTACCGGCACAACAGGTCCAATGTTATTCGCTCTTCACTTAACCCTGGAACATCTGGACAACAAAGGTGCATTTATCAGTACGCTGTGTATTGACTACAGCTTGGCATTCAATACTATCATGCCCTCAAAACTAAACAATAAGCTTCAAGACCTTGGCCTCAATAACTCCTTGTGCAACTGGATCCTCAATTTGCTCCCTTGTAGACCCAAGTCAGTTCAGATTGGCAATAATGTCTCTTGCACTATCTCTTCAAGCACAGAAGCAACTCAAGGCAGTGTGCTTAGCTCCCTGCTCTACTCACTTCACACTTATGACTGTGCAGCTAAGTGCAGCTTCAATGCCATACTCAAGATTGCTGATGACTCCACTGTCTCTGGCCAAATCAATGGTGGTGATGAATCAGTATATAGGAGGGAGGTAGAAGATCTGGCTGAGTAATGCCTCAAAAACAGGTAAGAACAAGTAACTGGTTAGACTTCAGGAGGAGGAAACCAGAGACCCACAAGCCAGTCCTCATCAGGGGATTAGAGGTGGAGAGGGTCAACAACTTTAAATTCCTCAGTTTTACTATTTCAGAGGACCTGCCCTGGGCCCAGCATGTAAGCATAATTACAAAGAAAGCACAGCAGTGCATCTACTTCCTTAGAAGTTTCCAAAGATTTGGCATGACATTTAAAACTTTGTCAAACTTCTATAGATGTGGTGGAGTGTCTATTGACTGCTTGCATGACTGCCTGGTTTGGGTACATCAATGTCCTTAATTGGAAAATCCCGCAAAAAGTAGTGGATATGGCCGAGTCCATCATGGATAAAGAACCCCCCCCCCCCCCCCCACCATTGGGCACATGTACATAGAGTGTTATTGCAGGAAAGCACATCCATCATCAGGGACCCTCACCATCCAGGTCATGCTCTCTTCTCACTCTTGCCATCAGGAAAAAGGTATGGGAGCCTCAGGCCTCTGACCTTCAGGTTCAAGAACAACTATCAGGCTCTTAAACCAGTGGGAATAACTTCACACAACTTTATTTGCCACGTGGCTCAACTGGGCTCACTTTCAAGAACTCTTCATCTCATATTCTTGATAGATATTTATCTATCTATCTATTTATTTATTTGTTTGTTATGATTTCAGTTTTCTTTTATATTTACACAGCTTGTTGTCTTTTGCACATTATTTGTTTGTCCATCCTTTGGGATCCTTCAATGATTATTTTATGGTTCTTGGATTTACAGAGTATGTTCACAAGAAAATGAACATCAGGATTGAACTTCGAACTTTAAATATGAATTTATTTTAAAGGTGGGAATGATAATCCCTGGTTTAAACATTGAATATATATTCAGATGGTAGAATTCTGTAGGTGGCTCACAATACTATTACCTAGTTGAATGCAGAATGAAGCCAATCCTGTACCTCTTGTCCCTAACTAGTTATTCTACGTATTTTGAAAAATTGATGAAAAGTTTCACAGGCATGTTGCTGGACTGACTGTGAAGCAGGCACTGGCAGGCAACTTTCTGTCTCTGCCCATCTAGCAGGAGTCACCTACCACTCATTTCCAAATCATCACCTGCAGCCTATTTAAACCCTGCTCTCAGCCACTGTCCTTGTTCACTCATTGAATCAGCCAGCCTCCACCTGTTGCTCTTAGCTGTCAGCTACTTTCATGCATCTGAGGTCAGTACCTGTTCTTTCTTGTTTTGTGGCCCCTTCTGTCTTGTTACCTCACTGTCGTTTATTAACCTTATCTCTCACCGCTAAATCGTTTCCACTGCTTCACTTTTGGGTCAAGCCTCCTCTACATTTCCTGACACTGGAGAGCTTGAGGGAGATATTGGAGAGGCTGGGGCTGCTTCCCCAGGAGTGAAAGCTGAGGAATAATGTCACAGAGGTTTATAAAATCAAGAAGAGCATAAACAGGGTAGGTGGTCACAGTCCTCTCAGTGTAAGGGAGCTTAAAACTAATGGGCATAATATTAAGTGAGAGAGGAAAGACTTATCAGGGATCTGTGGCAAAGTTTTTCGCACAGAAGATTGTGGGTATATAGAAAAAAATGGCCAGAGGAGGTGGTAGAGGCGGGTAAATAGGATCAGTATCTTTGATACGTGTCTTTATTAGTGTGGGCAAGATGGATCAAATGGCAGTTATGAATCCATAAACAATGCTGTGACATTCACACTATCAATAGTGCAAGTCCTCCTCCTGTTTTATATCCACCTCTGTTGTGTCAGAATCTTCTATATCCAGGAACATTAAGCTGCCAACACACACAAAATGCTGGAGGAATGCAGCAGGTCAGGCAACGTTTATGGAAATTAATAGATAGTTGAAGTTTCGGGTCGAGATCCTTCATCAAGGCTGGAAAGGTGGGGGGAGGTGCCAGCATAAGAAGGTGGGGAGTGGGAGGAAGATAAGGAAGAAGGTGATAGGTGAAGCCAGTTGGGTGGTGGAGGGAGTGAACTACATGTGATAGGTGGAAACGGTAAAGTGCTGGAGAGGAAGGAATCTGATAGAAGAGGAGAATGTACCATGGGAGAAAGGGTAGGAGGAGGGGTCCCGGGGGAGGTCATTGGCAGGTGAGGAGAACAGGTAAAAGGCCAGAGTCGTGGATTGAAAAAGAGGGAAAGGGAAGGGGAAGAAACTGCATGAAGCTGGAGAAATCAATGTTAATGGCATCAGGTTAGAGGCTATCTAGAGAAAATATAAGGAGTTGCTCCTCCACCTTGAGAGTGGCCTCATCATGGTAGAAGAGGAGACTATGGACCAAAATGTTGGGGTGGGAATGGGATTAGGAATTTAAATGGTTGGCCACTGGGAAATTCTGCTTTTTGCTGATGGAGCAGAGGTGCTCAACAAAATGGTCCCCCTAATCTATATTGGGTCTCACCGATGTAGAGGAGGCCGTGTCAAGATCATAATAGGGATGAGGGAGGAGGGAAGTGGACACGTACAGCACTTCTGCCAATTGCAGGCATAAGTGCCAGGAGGGAGATTAGAAGGGAGGGACAACTGGGCAAAGGAATCACGGATAAGGTGAAACCTGGGGAAATTGAAGAGTGAGGGAGAGGCAAAGGTGTGCTTGTGATAGGGTCCCATTAAAGATAACAGAATTTGTGGAGAATGATGTGCTGGAAGTAGAGTCTCATGGGTTGGTAGGTAAGGACAAGAGAAATTCTATCCCTGTTAAACTGGTGGGATGAAACTGTCTGTCCTTTCCTTCATTCAATCTCATTATTATATTTGCAATAATATCATAGCTCCGTATGCTAATCCGTTCACTAAGCTCAATTGTCTTATCTGTGGAGCAGTTGACAACAGGCCCTCCAATGTTCCCTTTGACCATTCTTCCCTCTGTACTTATGGATTTGTTTACCTACCTTCTACACTTGAGTCAATTTCCCTACCTGCTGCTCAGCCACTGTGTTCCTCCCACCCCTTTGTCAAATTAGTTTTATTTATTACAGTGAACATGCCTTTATGATTACAACTATGGGTGTCATGGTAGCATAACGGCTAGTGCAACACTATTACAGCTCAGGGTGATCCGGAATTTGGAGCTCAATTCTGGCACTGTCCTGTAAGGAGTCTGTTTAATTCTCCCTGTGAAATGCTTGGGGTTTCCACGGGTGCTCTGGTTTTCTCCCAGAGTCTAAAGCCATACCAGGTAGGTAAACTGCCCCAGGATTAGATTAGGGCTAAATAGGATTACGGGGTTTCAGAGGTTGTGTGACTCATATGGCCGGAGGTGTCTACTCTGCACTGTATCACTAAGTAGATAAATAAGTTAAATTAAATGGAACAAAAGGCATGTTTGTTGTTCCTCCCAGAAGAATGGCAAAAGAGACATAAAATGAAAGATATGAATATATAAATAACATGAATGAAAATTCCACAGTCATCACCAAACAAATGCAAACCAGAAGCTCTGTATAAAACAGGAGATTCGTATTCTTCTGGGAGCAATATCTGTGCTGTTCAAGGCAGTAATCCAGAACCCTGCAGGTACAACATACAGAAGACCATTGTGAGAGCATAAAGGCAATTCCATGTGAAATAAGGGACACAATTGGATGCACAACAGCTGTGGCAAAGTTTGCATGCCATTACTCCCTATAAGGCAAAACCTGACAGCATAAACAGCAGTGGCGTCTCACTCCCTGATGAGTTCAATATCTATTATGTAAGACAGGAAAAGTACTGCTTCTGTGCAAATCCTCAGAGCATCTGGCGACTGCGTGATCTCTGTTTCGGAGGTTGAACATCCTTCACAAAGCTTGCAAAGCTCATATCCTGGTGGTGTACCCGCAGGGTATTAAAGGCTTAACTGGTTGTAAAGCTCAAGAACAACTTCCACCTTTCACTGCTGGAATCAGAGGTTTCTACCTGCATCAAGAGTGCACAAATCATTGTCCAACAAGAACAGGGTGGGCTGCCTGAACAACACACCCGGTAGCACTCACATCTACTTTGAGAGATTGGGCATGGTTAGAATTAACTACTGCCTGAACAAGGACCTGGACACACGGCCATTTACCTACTACCACAACTGCTCTACAGTGGATACAGTCTCACTGGCTCTCCACTCAACTTCAAAACATCTGCACAACAGCAATTCATACCAATGTTATACAACAAATAGGAATGCCCAGCATTTCATCCCTAGAATGCATTTCAGAAAATCTGATCATCGCTCTGGTCTCTTACCTGCGTAATAGCAGAGAATAAAGTGCAAGACTCCAGAGATAAGGACAACAAAGCGGTGCTCGTATGCGGTGGTGGAGCAGCTAGAGGAATGCTTTGAGTCTGTGGACTGGGCTAAGTTCAAGGACTTATCAGAGGATCTAAACAAACGCACCACGATCAACACTACTTTATAATAACAGTCGTAGATCAGTGTGTCTCCACAAAATTTCATTAAAAAAAAACTAGATAGGTATATGGATAGAAAAGGAATGGAGGGTTATGGGCTGAGTGCAGGTTGGTGGGACTAGGTGAAAGAAAGTGTTCGGCATGGACTAGAAGGGC
The DNA here is from genome assembly GCF_030144855.1 of Hypanus sabinus. Lineage (NCBI taxonomy): Eukaryota > Metazoa > Chordata > Chondrichthyes > Myliobatiformes > Dasyatidae > Hypanus > Hypanus sabinus. The sequence goes on from NC_082720.1 coordinate 40,325,531, forward strand.
CAAGATGGCCTGTTTCTGTGCTGTAATTGTTATACAGTTATATATGGTTAAAATCATTCAGGATCTTCTCAAATCAGAAGCTGTGGATGAACAAAGAGCTGCACAATCTGCTGAGGACCATATCAGTAGCATTCAGGTCTAGTGACTAGGTTCAGGTAAGATCTCTGGAAAACCATCTCACATGTGAAATAGTAATTCTGGACCAAACTTGAATCACTGAAGGATTCTCGACAGCTGTGGCAGGGCTTGAACACTATCACCTCCTAAAAAGTGCAATCAAGTGACATAGGTGACAATAAGGTTTTTCTCCCAGATGAGCTCAATGCATTTTATGCTCGCTTTGACCATCAAAACATGGAGGCCCCTTCACAAATTCCCACAGCCCCTGATGACCCTGATATTTCAGTCTCTGAGAATAACGTGAGAGTATCGTTCCGGGGGTGAACACTCAGAAAGCATTCAGCGTACCTGGCTGTGTACTACATACCTGCGCTAATGAGCTGGCTGGAGTGTCCGTTGATATCTTTAACTTCTCACTTTAGCAATCTGAAGCACCCACCTGTTTCAAGCAGATTTCAATTATACTGGTGCCTAAGAAGAACAGGCTAACCTGCCCCAATGACTATTGTCCAGAAGCACTTACTCCCACTGTGTTGAAGTGCTTTGAGAGCTTGCTGATGAAGATCACCAATTCCTGCTTGAATCTTCTCCGATTTGCCTACTGTCACAACAGGTCAACAGGAGATGCCATTTCATTGGTTCTTCACTCAGCCTTGCAATATTTGGACAGTGAACATGAATACATCAGGGTGTTCTTCATTGACTACAGCTCTGCAATCAATACTATCATCCCCTCAAAACTAATCAATCAATTCCAAGACCTAGGACTCCATACCTTCTTATGCAACCAGTTTCCTCACTTACACACCCCAGTCAGTTCAGATTGATAACAGAATCTCCTCCACAATCACAGACAGCATATGCACACCACAAGGCTGGGTGCCTAGACCCATGCGCTTCTCACTTTCTACTTACAAATGTGAGGCAAAGCACAACTCCAATGTCACGTTAAAGTCCACCGATGGCATCACTGTCATTGGTTATGAATCAGCGTACAGGAAAGAGATTGAAAATCTGACTGTGGGGTGCTACAACTGCAACCACTCACTCAATGCCAGAAAGACCAAGGAATTGATTATTGGGTAGGAAACTGAAGATCCATGTGCAGTCCTCTTCGGGGGATCAGAGGTGGAGAGGGTCAACAGCTTCAGATTTCTTGGTGTTATCATTTGGAAGGACCTTTCCTAGTCTCAGCACAGTACATCAGTACCATTACTAAAAAAGCATAGCAGTGCCTCTACTGAGAAGTTTGTGATGACTTGGCATGTCATATAAAACTTTGACAGACTTCTCCAGATAAGTGGTAGAGAGTATATTTCCGGTAAGATGGCAGTGACTGTGAATCCAGTGGCCTCTCGGGGTCCAACGAAAGGTGCTTTTTCTCTTTGTAAAATTTGTTTTTTACAGTCTGAAGACAATTCTACAAGAACATCAGGTACTGCAGGGCTACTCCATCAGCGAGCTGCTTGTTGATATGAGTAGCTGGACTGGTGTTGGCGGTGGAGTCAGCTGAGGTGTTGAAGGAGCTGGTTGGGATATCAGAGGAGCCAATTTTGGTTTGAAGGACCTGACCTGGTTGCACACCATATTGATGCCGACTACTTAGAAACATCAGATTTGGTGCGGTATAACTGTGATAATTGTGGGAGATCGTCTCGAACATTTCACTTGCAATCCTATGACTCTGCTGGACAGTAATAATGTAAGTTGCCACAGGCCTGTTACCCCTGTCTAGTGGAGGACAGTCAACATGGGAGCTGTGTAGACTCATTTGTAGTAAGAACTAGGCCTCAGACCTTGGGCTTGCCTGCTGCTGCAGTTCAGGTGAGAGATGAGGAAGTGCTACCATATGGTTGAGCTCAGCTGGGGCCTTCGCTTACCTGTCAGTGCTGCCCTCCTGTGGTTGAGAGGTAGAATGACAGACTGGATTGCGTGCACCTGTACTCTGCCGGAAGACTCCACCGTTGATTGCTGGACATTGTCACTCAGGGTCTTGGGCTATATAAATGTATTATTTTTGAGGAAACATGCTTGTTTGCTTGATATTTTGAATTGTGGCACTTGCTATTTTGAATGTTTTGCACCGTGACCCCAGAGGAATGCTGTCTCTTTCAGCTGTATCTATGTATGGTTTGGATGATAAATAAACTTGATTTGATTTTATTTGATTTGACTAATGGGTTGCATCATGGCCTGATATGGAAACACTAATGGAAAAGCCTACAGGAAGTAATGCATACAGACCAGTCCCTCTTGGGTAACTCCCTCTCCACCATTCAGCACATCTACATGGAACACCGCAGGAAAGCAGCTTCCACCATCAAGGATCCCCACCATCCAGGCCATGCCCTCTTCTCATTGCTGCCATCAGGAAGGATGTACAAGAGCATCAGGACCCACATTACTAGGTTCATGGATGATTAACTCCTCTCAACCACCAGGCCCTTTAACCAGCACAGTTATCTTCACTCAACTTCACTCACTGAAGTTGCTGAACTTTTCCCACACACTATGGGCTCATTTTCAAGGACTCTTCATCTCATGTTCTCTAAATTTATTGCTTATTTATTATAATTATTATTGTTTGTTTCTTTTTATTTACAGTGAATGCCTGCACAAAATGTGCATCAGGGCTGTATATAGTGACATAAGTGTACTTTGACAATGAATTAACTTTAAAGTTTGAACATCAGACTACTGTTTATTGATTGCATCTATGTGTCTGACATCACCATCCCCTCACTACTAATCAACAAACTTCAAGACCAGGTCCTTTCTACCTACCTCGGCAACTGGAACCTCGACTTCCTTATCAGGAGACCATAGGTAATGACATCTCCTCAATGGCAATCACCACAGTTGCATCTCAAGGATGGCATGCTTAGCCCACTACTCTACTCTATCTACACTCATATCAGAGTGGCAAGGCACATAATGAAGGCACAATGATGACACCACTGTTGTTGGCAGAATCTCAGATGGCAATGGAAAGACATGCAGGAGCGAGATATATCGGCTCGTTGAGTGGTGTTGTATCAACATCCTTGCAGCAAGACCAAGGAATTGATTGTGGACCTCAGGAAGGAAAATTCAGGAGAACACATACCACTCCTCACTGAGGGTTCAGAGGTGGGAAAAAGTGAGCAGATTCTTGCGCATCACCATCTCAGAGGATCTATGGTGGACCCACCATATTAATGCAATCATGACAAAGGCACACCAGCAACTATACTTCTTTAAGAGTTTGAAGAGATTTGGTATGTCACCAAAGACTCTAGCAAATTTGACCTGTGGCATCACCAGCTGATGTAGAGGACCAAAGTGCAGGATCAAAAAAGCTGGCAGAGGGCTGTAGACTCAGCCAGTTCCATCATGGGCACACCTTCCCATTACTAAGGAAATCCTCAAAGGTGGTCCCTCAAAGAGTTGGCAACCATCATTAAGGACCTGTGCCTTCTGGGACATGCCCACTTCTTGATACTATCATTGGGTGGAGGTACAGGAGCTGAAAGACCCACACTCAACATTTTAGGAACAGCTTCTTCCTCTTCAACATACAGTATTTCCGAATGTAGAGTATGAACTCATGAATGCTATCTCACTATTCCTCTTTTACACCTTCTGTCTATCTATTTGTTTGTTTATTATAACTTAAGAGTTTTTTTATGTCTTGCACTGTACTTCTACTACAAAACAACAAATTTTGTAACCTATGTTAGCATTAATAATTCCTGATTCTGATTCCGAAATACTGGAAGAGGATATTGTTTTTAACTGTTGCGTCAAAGGCTGCTAATAGAAAAAGGAGGGAAGTTCTGTCAGTTTATTTTCTCTGGAGTCATCCTATAGACATTTTAGTGGAAGACCTACTAATGTACACTGACAGGTAAAGGGAAAGTCCTTACGTAGATTTACTGAAAGGTCTTTCTCTCCCTGCAGATTTTACCTGAGTCATGATGTACATCCAGTATTTCCTGTTTATAATCTCACATCTCCAGAACTGACATTATATTCCATCTGTCCCATCTTGCTCTTTTTAGAATGTGGAATTGCTACGATAATTTTCAAAACTCTTCAGCATGTGAACATTATTTGGTTGTTCTGTATTCATCTCATTTTTAACATAGAACATATAATATTACAGCACAGTGCAGCCCCTTCGACCCATGATGAGGTACCAACCTTTAAACCTAATCTAATATCAATCTAACCCTTCCATGCTACATAGTCCTACATATTTCTGTCATCCACGTGCCTACCTAAGAGCAGATAGATGTGGCCATCTTAAATATCCTTAATGTATTTACCTCCAACCCTAGCAGAGCACCTACCAGACTTTTTGTAAAAAACATACCTCTGACATCTGACATCCCTAAATGACACTTACCTTCAATAATCTTAAAATTATGCCCTTTTATAATAGCCATTTGCACTCTGGCAAAAAAAAAAGTGCTGGCTATCTTCTATATCTATGCCTCTTATTATCATGTACTCCTCAATCAAGTTACCTCTCTCATCCTCCTTCACTCCAAAGAGAAGAGCCCTATCTCTCTCCCTAATCCAGGCAATATCCTGGGAAATCTCCTCTTCACCCTCTCTGAAGCATCAACATCCTTCCAATAATGAGGCAACCAGAAACTAATGTGTTTCTACAGGGTTTTATGGAGCCACATATTTGCTTTGCAGCTCTTAAAATCAAATCCTGAGTAATGAAGACCAGCACACCATAAACCTTAATAACATCCTGTCAACTTGTGCAGAAACTTTGAGGGATCTTTGGATGTGGACTACAAGATCTCTGTATTCCTCCACACTGCTATCAACCCTGTATTCTGTCTTCAAATTTGACCTTATAAAATGAATCACTTCACACTTTAACAGGCTGAACTCCATCGACTACTTCTTAGCCCAACTCTGCATCCTATCAACATCTTGTTGTAACCTCTGGCAACCTTCTACAATAACCACATCACCACCAATTTTTGTGTCATCTGCAAACTTACGAACCCACCCTCCCACCTCCTCATCCAAGTCATTTATAAAAATCACGAAGAGCATGGCTCCCAGAACAGATCCCTGTGGTCAGTGAACTCTAGCCAGAATACATTCCATCAAAAACCACCCTCTTGCCTTTCATGAGCAGCCCAATTCACACAGTGAAGTGAGACAAGTATCCCTGGATCACACGCCTCCTGACATTTTGAATGAGCCTAACCATGGGGAGCAACAAATTCCTTACAAATAATCCACATACTTGATATCAACCTCTCTAACTTCATCTTTCTTGTAATGAAAACAGGTGCTAACTGTGCATTCTGCCAGCACGATACATCATCCAATGGCTATACTTCGTAATTTACTGATTTATAATCACTACTTCTAAAAGTCAAATTTATTGTCAAATGCACAAGTTCATATTTAGACAGATGCAATGAGAACAATTACTTGCAGCTGCATTACAGGCACAGAGCAAAACTACGTGGTTAGATTCACTGGATTTGATCAATGAAGAAATTGCTTCTCATCTCCATCCTACCTGGACATCCCTCTATTCTGAGGCTGTGTCTTTTGGTCCTGAACCCTCCCACTGTAGATAATATCCTCTCCACATGCACTCTATCTAGGCTTTTCAATATTCAAATAACACACACAAAATGCTGGTGGAACACAGCAGGCCAGGTTGCATCTATAAGGAGAAGCACTGTCGACGTTTCAGGACGAGACCCTTCGTCAGGACTAACTGAAAGATACTAAGAGATTTGAAAGTAGAGGGGGGAGGGGGAAATGTGAAATGATGTGAGAAGACCTGAGGGGGTGGGGTGAAGCTGAGAGCCAGAAAGATGATTGGCAAAAGTGATACAGAGCTGGAGAAGGGAAAGGATCATGGGACGGGAGGCCTCAGGTGAAAGAAAGGGGGAGGGGGGAGCACCAGAGAGAGATGGAGAACAGGCTGAGTGATGGGCAGAGAGAGAAAAAAAACAAACAACTCAATATGTCAGGGATGGGGTAAGAAAGGGAGGAGGGGCATTAACGGAAGTTAGCGAAGTCAATGTTCATGCCATCAGGTTGGAGGCTACCCAGCCAGTATATAAGGTGTTGTTCCTCCAACCTGAGTGTGGCTTCATCTTGACAGTAGAGGAGGCCATGGATAGACATTTCAGAATAGGAATGTGATGTGGAATTAAAATGTGTGGCCACTGGGAGATCCTGCTTTCTCTGAAGGACCGAGCATAGATGTTCAGCGAAACGGTCTCCCAGTCTGCGTCGGGTTCACCAATATATAAAAGGCCACACCGGGAGTACTGGACGCAGTATACCACACCAGCCGAAGAAAACTCCTCATTTTTCCAAACTCCAGCAAGCACAGGCACAGAGCCATCAAACTCTCCTCGATTGTTAACCCTTTCATTTCCCAGAGTCATTCTCAAGAACTCTTCTGAAATGTTTTCAATGCCATACATCTTTTCATACAAAAGGGATACAAAACTGATCACAATACTGTAAGTGTTGTCTGACTAATGTCTTACAAAGCCTCAGTGTCACATCCTTGCTCTTATATTCTAGTCATCTCGAAAAGAATACTAATACTGCAATTGCTGTCCTTACGACCAATTCAGCCTGCAAGTTAACCTTTAGATAATCCTACACAAGGACTCCCAAGTCCCTTTACATCTCTGATTATTGAATTTTCTCCCCATTTAGAGAAGGCACTAAACCATTACTCCTTCTACCTAAGTGCATGGCCATATACTTCCCTACACTACATTCCATCTGCCACTTCTTTGCCCATTTCCCCAATCTGTTTAGGTCCTTATGCAGAGTATCTGCTTCCTCAACACTATCTGTCCCTCTACCTATCTGCAAACTTGGCCAGAAAGGCATCAATTCTGTCATCCAAATCATTGGCATATAATGTGAAGAGAAGCAATCCCAATACTGCTCCCTGCATAACCCTACTTGTCACAGCCAACAAAACCAGAATAGTCCTCCTTTATTCTGACTCCTTGCTTCCTGCCAGTCAGCCAATCTTCTTTTCCTTGCTAGCTTCTTTCATGTAATACCATGGGCTCTTATCTTGTAAAACAGCCTCATGTGCAGCACCTTGTCAAGAGCCTTCTAAAAATCCAAAGAAACGACACCTACTGACTCCCTTTTGTCTATTCTGCCTGTTATTTTCTCAAAAAAATCCAACAGATGTCAAGCAAGATTTCCCCTTAAGGAAGCCATGCTGACGTTGGTCTATTTTATCATGTGTCTCCAAAACCTCATCCTTAATTATCAATTATCATATGTCTCCAAAACCTCATCCTTAATTATCAACTCCAACATCTTCCCAACCACTAAAGTCAGGCTGACTGGTCTATAATTTTCTTTCTTCTGCCTCCCTCCCTTCTTAAAGAGTGTAGAGACATTTGCAATTTTCCATTCCTCCAGAATCATTCCAGAATCTCATGATTCTTGAAAAGTCATTACTAATGCCTGTGCAATATCTTCAGCTACCTCTTTCAGAACCCTTGGTGTAGTCCATCTGGTCCAGGTGACTTATCTATCTTCAGACCTTTCAGCTTCTCAAGCACCATCTCCTTAGTAATAGTAATGACACTTACTTTTGCCCCGACACTCTTGGATTTCTGGCAAACTGCTAGTGATTTCCAGATGATGACGGACACAAAATACTTAAGTTTGTCCACCATTTCTTTTACCCACCTTACTACCTCTGCAGTGCCCGGCAGTCCAATATCCACCCTGACCTCTCTTTCATTCTTCATATATCTGAAAAAAAGCAATAGTATCTTCTTTGATATTTTTGACTAGCTTATCTTCTCATTTAATCATTTCTCTGCTTATATTTTTTAGTTGTCTTCTGTTTTTTTAAAGCTTCTCAGCCCTCTGACTTCTTTTTACTCTGACTACTATTTTTTGCTCTAGTATATGCCCTCTATTTTGCTTTAATGTTGTTTTTTAATTCCCATGTCAGCCATGATTGTTTCATCCTCCCTTCAGAATACTTCTTCATCTTTGGGATGCATCTATCCTGTGCCTTCCGGAATTGCCCCCTGAATTTCCAGCTATGTCATCATCGTCACTGGTGTCCCCTTTCAGTCATGTTTGGCCAGCTCCTCTCTCATGCCTCTATTGTTCCCTTTAGTCTCTGTAATACTAATGCATCTGACTTTATCTTCTCCCTCTGAAACTGCAAGGTTTTTCATAGCTGCATCTTGAGCAGCTGCATCACTGCCTGGTTCCGAAATTGCACCATCTCAGATCGCAAGACCCTGCAGCGGATAGTGAGGTCAGCTGAGAAGATCTTCGGGGTCTCTCTTCCTGCCATCACGGACATTTACACTTCACGCTGCATCCACAAAAGAAACAGCATTATGAAGGACCCCATGCACCCCTCATACAATCTCTTCTCCCTCCTGCCTTCTGGGAAAAGGCTCCGAGGTATTCTGGCTCTCATGACCAGACTATGTAACAGTTTCTTCCCCCAAGCTATCAGACTCCTCAATACCCGAAGCCTGGACTGACACCTTGCCCTACTGTCCTGTTTATTACGTATTGTAATGCCTGCACTGTTTTTGTACACTTTATGCAGTCCAGTGCAGGTCTGTAGTCTAGTGTAGCTTTCTCTGTGTTGTTTTTTTTATTACATAGTTCAGTCTAGTTTTTGTACTGTGTCATGTAACACCATGGTCCTGAAAAACATTGTCTCATTTTTACTATGCACTGTACCAGCAGTTATGGTCGAAATGACAATAAAAGTTGACTTGACTTGACTTGATATTATGATTACTGTCTCCTTTACCTTAAGCTCCCTAATGAAATCAGGCTCGCTGCATAACCCAATCCAGAATTGCATTTCCCCTAGTGGGCTCAACCACACACTTCTCTAAATATCTATCTAATAGGCATTCTGCAAATACCCTCTCTTAGGATCCAGTACCAAACTGATTTTACCAATCTACCTGCATAATGACCATCATAATACTGCCTTTATTACATGCCTTTTCTATTTTCCATTGAAATTAATAAGCCACATCCTGGCTACTGTTCAGAGGCCTGCATATAACTCCCATCAGGTTCTTTTTAACCTTGCGGTCTCACAATTCTATCCATGAGGGTTCTATACCTTTTAATTCTACAGCACCTCTTTGGAAAGATTTGATTCCTTTTTTTTCCACAAGAGCCACTTCAACCATGCTACCTACCTGTGTATCGTTTCAATACAAGGTGATTCCTTGAATATTAAGGTCCTAACTATGATCTTCTTTCTGCCATGTCGCAGTGATGCCCACAACGTCATATCCACCAATCTCTAACTGTGCTGCAAGACCATCTACCTGCTTCTGTCTTGTGATGAAATGAAGGCCATTGATGATGCATCTGAAAGTAGTTGGGCCCTGGAATGTCCTGAGTCAGTCTTGCAATAAGGTCCTGGAGCATGAATGATTGACCCCACACAAAAACTACAACTATCTTTTGCATGAGCTGTGACACCCACTACTAACGTGTTTTCCCGATGGTGCAGACTGACTTCTGTTTTACCAGGAGTCCTTGACGTTACATTTGGTTCATTTCTTCCTCGATGACAACAGCAGTCACTCTTACTTCTGGTACTTAGCTCCTTCCACCTTGTTTGGTATCTGATATAATAAAAGGTTTGGAGCCAGGATATCCTGCTGATGACATATCTAGATATTGTTGAGAAGTTTAGTGGTGAGAAGTAATGTTAGCGCTGTCAGCATCACTTTTAATAACTTTACCAATGATTGAGAATGATTCAATGGACAGTAATTCGATGGGTTGAATTTGTCCTTCTTTATGTCAATAGGGCTTTCCTGAACATTTCAAAGTTGAAAGAAAATTTAATATTGAAGTACGTAGAAGTTACCATATACTACCTTGAGATTCATTTGCTTGTGGGCACTTACAGGAAAATAAAGAAATATAATAAAATTTACGAATACTATCCACAAACAGATAGATTGACAACAAAAGGCTGTGCAAAAGAAGACAAACTGCAAATAAAAATAATACTGAGATCATGAATTATAAAAAGTCATTGAAAGTGAGTTGCAGGTTGAAAATCAGTTCAGAGTAATGGAGAATGATGTTATCTAAGCAGTTCAGGAATCTGGAATCTGGTAGTTGTAGGGTTATAACTGTTCCTCAACCTATTGTTGTGGGTTCTAAATCTTTTGTATTTTCATCCAATGGGAATAGTGAGAAAAGAGCATGGACTAGATGATACGGGTCTTTGATTTGGCATTCTTTTGGTAGCATGTAAATGAATTCAGTGGTCGGGACCACTTTGCTTGGGATGGACTATGCTGAGTCCACAGCTTTTGATAGAGTTTTCCATTACTGGGCACTTGTCTTTTCATACCAAGTGTTGGATCTAACTGTTTACTTCTTAGATAAAGATAGTTAATTGATTTTTTCTACAGTTTAATCATTCTTTTTCTGCTTGTATTTTGTATAATTGCTTACATACAAGTAACTACATACCATGCTTCCTAGTGGTAATAGTATGTTTCTGCAAGTTCATTGAGTTCCCTTGTGCGTATATTGGTATAGCACTGATATGATTCTGAAAGCTTCTCTTGGTATTTCTTTGTTTGAATGAGGTATCTCATTGGTTAACTCTTATCTACACATTTGAATGGAATTTTACTTAACTATGGGTATAAGCTAGTTGCTCCATGCTGGGCACCATCTTAGCATCTCAGTTCTTTTGTCACTCTCTTTGCTTAGCAGATTCCTATCACTGTTGGCTTTAATTTTTCTTTGTTATATCAATGCTTAATAAAATGTTAATAAATGATAATAAAATGATCGAGAAGCAAAAAGTTTTGTGACTCTTTCCTGACTTTGGAAAGAACCTCAAAAAATGTTTACTCCTTGTACCCATTCATAGACTCAATCACTCAGCAGCACTTTCAAACCTCCAAGTAAAACAGCATGGTTAACATAAAAATGCAGTATCAGTTCATATTTTTGTTTCTGTCATAGTATATCCGAACAGTTAACTGACTGAATGCAATTTGATGTATGAATGATTGCGTGATGCAAGGCCAAGCAATGCTACTGATTCACCTGACTTGCAGATGGACTTTCTTATTTTAAAGAAAAGAACATCTCCTTGCTGAAATAGAAGTATGTGCCTTCCTATCTGGTAAAACCAATGTAGTCATTCTCCACTGACCTTTCATTAACAAGGCATTTTCATCCATAGGGCTGCTGCTGACTGATTTTCTTTGTGTTTTGCACCATTCTCTGTAAACTCTACAGATAACAGTGAGTGAAAATCCAAAGAGATCAGCTGTTTCTGAGATATCACCCGGTCTGGCACAAACAATTATTCCACAGTCAAAGTCACCTAGATGACTTTTCTCCCCCATTCTGATGTTTTACCTGAATAACAACTGAAACTCTTGACATATCTGCAAGTTTTATGCAGTGATTGGCTATTTAGAAGCTTGTATTAACATACAGGTGTACCTAATAAAACGGCCACTGAGTGTGTAAAGAATGCCTCCCTTCAATTTTAAATGGCTAACCTCTTATCCAGAGCATGGCTCTCCAGTTTTAGATTCTTCGACTAGTGGAGGCAATCTCTCTGCATTTATTCTATCAGTCTGCTTGTTTCAATGAGGAAGCGAATAATGCTGTGATCAACACTGAAGTTGGTCTTTGCAGCGGTTGGAGAGTGCAGAGAAGATAAAGACGATGTTTTGTAACATGTAGGTGTTCCAGACTTGGATCCCTTACTCTGTTATAATTGAGAACTGTGTAGTAGAATGCTGCATTATAACAAGCAGGTATTCACATTCCAAAATGTGAATACAGTCAAACTCCTGGACAAATGCAATACTACTTCTGGCTGTAAAGACAAGTCTATGCCATAGGCTTCTCCTGCTGACCTATATAAGGCAGTTAGTTTGCTATCCATGCAGTTCGCAAGCAAGTGAGGAATACACACTGGTAAGGAGGTGGCAATAGACTGCTTTCCTAGTCAAGGAGCAGATTAGGAGGAGAACTCTCACATTGCTGGATTTTTGCATGGCCAAGGTCTCATTTTATTTATGCCCTAGTTGCCTTATGTCTTATCCAACTGGGAGTGTGAGTTTTATAATGGGAAAGGTTATTCTTTAGAACCTGGTCTCTTTGGACCACAGGCCTGCATCAGCAATTTTAAAACAGATCTTACAGCAATGATGAAATGGAAGCAGAATCTTTTGATCTGTCATGTTTCCAACAAATGTTAGATGTGTCAAAATATTGTTGTCAGTTTGACCGGAGAATTAAAAAAAAATATGCAATGGAAATATCTAACTAAGATGACAGAGGTGTAAGCATTTCCTAGCCAGTGTGTTGTATTCTTTGAATGATACCATACCTAGACAGTTCAGTCATTCACTAAGTGTAGCTATCAGTTTTCCAGTGACTTGACACCTTTCTTGTGACATTCTCCACATTAATTAAGGCTTTAAGTATTCTGGCACAAATTGATCTAATAATTTTTGTAACAGTGCTGTGATGGAATAGTTCAATTTCTTTCTCCTTTTATAGCCAAGCAGTGAAAAGGAAAATCAATGTTACAGAAATAAATTGTACACATGGAAATCTGAATGTGATCATCTTGAGGTTAATTCCCTACTCTTCTGTAATGGCAGGAGTTTAGGTAATCACTTTTCCCCTCTCAGACCATCAGTAAATAATTATCCTAACGCATCTATTGATAAGAAACGGAACATTTGGCTTACTGCTGGGAGATGCTGCTGTATGTGAATGCAAACGTAATATTATGATCTTGAATACTTTTATTTATGAATATGAATGAGCAGAGTAACCCTGTGGCCATTCCACTCCCACTCAGTAACAGGTTACTGGATACTGTTGGAGTAAATGACCTAGCTGAAGAAAGCCACAGCAGCCTGACCTTTAGCACTGAACCTGGCTCTGAGGCTCAGAGGGGAAGGAAAGGGTGGAAAGAAGAGGTGAGCTGTAGTGTTAGAGGTTTCACTGTTTACAGGGACAGACAGAAGATTCTGTGGATGAGTGTGAAAGAGTGACGAAGTTCTGCAAAGTGAGTTCATGGAGTTAGGTGCTATGCTAAAGCACAGAACAACTATGGTTTTTACTTCAGGATTGTTACCCATGCCATGTGGCCAGAAATAAGAAGATAATACAGTTTAACATGTGGCTAAGGATTTGGTACAGGAGGGAGGGCTTCATATTTTTGGATCAATGGGCTCGCTTCCAGGGAATCTGGGACCTGTACAAGTGGAATAGTTTGCACATTGGCTTTCATAAATCAAATTATTAAGTGCAGGAGTAGGGATATTATGTTGAAATTGTATACAACATTGGTGAGGCCTACTTTGGAGCATTTCGTGCAGTTTTGGTCACCTACCTATGGGAAAGATATCAATAAAATTGCAAGACTGCAGAGAAAATTTACAAGGTTTGGACTTCACACCCTATAGCGCTGGAGAATGAGGGGGGATTTGATATACAAGATTAATAGGGTATAGATAGGGTAAATGCAAGCAGGCTTTTTCTACTGAGGTTGAATGAGACTCAAACTAGAGGTCATGGGTTAAGGGTGAAAGGCAAACTACTTAAGAGGAACATGGGGGGAACTTCTTCATTCAGAGGTTACTAAGAGGGTGGCACTAACTGCCAGCAGAAGTGGTGAATTTGGATAGGTGGGGTATGGAGGCTATTGTCCTGGTTCAGGTCGAAAGGAATGGACAGATTAATAGTTCAGTACCGACTAGATTGAATGTAGGGCCTGTCTCTATGCTGTACTGTTTCTGTGACACTATGGCTATGAACATGAACAATGATTTCACATCATTGGACTCTGCCCCTGATTCCATTCCTCTCTCTGATAACTGAATTAGACTGATTATCAGTGTCATACTTACCCCTAGCATTAAATTCTGATTAAATTGTAAAGAATTGAATTATTTATACCCTTATGAAAAGCTGAAGAAAAGCACCAAAACAAAAGGTCATAGATTGATAAGGCACAGAAATATGTCACTGAGATTGCTATGCCCATGAAGACCATCAAGTACCCATCTCCACTGATTCCATTTACCAACATTTGGACTGTTTGGACTTTCAAATCTCTTACTACCTTTACTTTCAGTTAGTCCTGACGAAGGGTCTCGGCCCGAAACATCGACAGTGCTTCTCCTTAGAGATGCTGCCTGGCCTGCTGCGTTCCACCAGCATTTTGTGTGTGTTGTTTGAATTTCCAGCATCTGCTGATTTCCTCGTGACTGTTTGGACTGTTGCCTTTTCTGTCTTAAGCAGTTCAACTGCTCAACCAGGTTCTTAAATGTTGTGAGAGTACTTACTTCCAGTAGCTAATGTTTTCCGGATACCTACCCCCATGGGTAAAAAGACCTTCCTCAGATCACAGCTCATTGTGATATCACAGGTTTAGGGATGACATATTCCCATTTGCATAAAGGTCATGAGAGGGACCTGGCAGGCAAGGAAGGTTAAGGAACCTCCCAAGAGCTCTGCAGATATATTAAGAGGGAAAGGGTAAACTAAACTTCAGGCTCTTGGCTTTCCTTTGACACTTTTGAGTCTGCTGCATGGCAGCAAACTTTCACTAACTTCACTAAACTTGTGCTTACCGAATGCTTACATTCCCAACTTTCACAGAATTTTCCAGGCTGAACATTTTGTGAGACAAAAAGGTTCTTCAGCAAAGGAGGATGAGCAAAACAAAGCATGAAAGCATGTGTTCAATGCCTTTTGGTTATTGAGAAGTTAGACTTGGAGAAACAGGATGGTAAATGGAAACAGGGTAGAAAACAATGTATATTATCCCCTACATAATTTAGGACGAACCTCAGGACTTTTTTTTTATATAATAGAGCATAATAAAAAACAAGATGTGTGCTAGGAATTAGTCCTGTGACAGGATTCAGATCATATTAGATCTCTTGAGTTTACAACAAATGCAGCAAAGACCACAGAGTCTACTTATGAGCACTGCAGTAGTTGAGATTGCTACAGAATGCAATCATTGTAGGAAAACAACTGCCATTTTCACAAAGCGCATCTTTGTGGAGGTGCGGCCAACAAAACACAGGGACAGTGATGATCAAAAGTGACTGATTTTATATATTCACTTTTATTTGATTGTGTTTGTATGTGGAATGTCCAAACCTTTCCTCTTATAATGGTAAAAACATGTTACTCTGTACTTACTGGGAGAAAATGTGAATAGAACCATTGTATCCCATGAGCAAGTGTAGAATTGATCAAATTAAACACACTTCTGTTTATCCTGAAGTATGGAGGGTGTGAGTGATTCTTTCGCTACAGCAGTGGATCAGAGATTGTCTTAAGGAAAGAGGAATAAGATTCAAGGTATTCAAGGGGAGATGACAGTTATTTATTCCTGGGGCCATCATTATTTTTAATGTAAGATGCTAAATAGGTTTATTATTGCCACACATACCAAGCTATGATAAAAAAAAACTTTGTTTTGCATGCCATCCATACAAATCATTTTATTAGTGCAATCAATAACAGAATAACTGATGTTCACTAATGCAGGTGTGTGGTGAAGTTACTTTTCTTCAGCTTCCAGCCGGGTACAGGTCAACACCTAAGAAAAGCGTATTCATCATATACGCTGGGAAGACACTAGTTTCTTTTTCCCTGGGTGGGTAAGACTCAGAGCTTGCAGGTATGATGAACAATGAGGAGGATAACAAGAGACCTCAAGAGGATGTGAATAAATGAAATATAATGCAGTGAAATACAAAGAGGTAGATTTCAGCAGGAAGAAAGATACTGTATAAACTAAATCATACATTTTTTAAAGGATACAGAACTAAAATGATCATGGTTAAAATATGTATTAACACATTGAAGGTAGCAGGGGCAAAATCAAAATTTTTTTAATGAAGCATTGGTCTCTAGCAACAGAAGCAAAGAATAATTTCCCTACTTCTTTATTTTGAGTTTATTTTTCGAAAGTATTCCTGGAACATAGTGCCTAATTCATTCAGTCAACTTGAGGAAAGATATAAAGGATTTTGATTTAGTTGAGAATTTACTTGTGTGATACCAAGAATGAGAAAGTGGATAGAAAGAATAGGAAGTAATTAACAAGGGAAAATATTTCAACACTGTGAGTGGTTATGCCTGGAATTTCTGATATGATAGTGAATGTAGATATTATTGTCCCTTCAAAAAGAAGTGGGATTAATATTTTAAATGATAATAACTGCAGAATTGTGGGGAAAGGAAAAGGAATGGGACTGACTGAATTGCTTTATACAACACTGGAAGACCATCAATGGTTTGAAATCCTCCCTTGTATGGTGTAGCAATTTTAGGCTTTTGTATAACATCTTGCTTGAATGTCATGTCCATTTACAGCGCTGCTGAATAGGAGGGTGGAGGGAAGTAGTGACAGCTGTAGTGAAATTCACTTGCTTACTTCTATTTTTGCAATACATTAAGACATTTTGTTTGTTGAAAATGCACTGGTCACTTCCCCAAAGGAGACAGTCTTCTCCCTTTTGTAGAATTTTTGCATCAAAGTCATGGAAAAATATTGTTTCCTTTTGCAATGTTCTTTTGAACTATTAGGGGAAATATTAACTGTCCAAGGAACCAATGTTATTTTGGAACAATTAAGATTTCATAGTACATTGGTAAATTTGAACCCCAGTAAGGTAAATCTTTATACCCCACCAAATCTTCATGGATCATTCACTTCAATGATCCCCATGAACTCAACCTTCCCAATGCTACTTCAACCCTTATGCGATATCCAAGTTACTTGATCACTCCGGGTTACTGATGGAGGCCTTTATCACCAGCTACAATGCCAGCTGACTCCCACCTCATAAAGGGTTGATTATCACCGACCTCCTTTGCCGAAATAATTTTTGCCTTCAATTTCTCAACCAGGCACCAATCACTCCTTTCTAACTTCCACTAATTGCCTAAACATCTGCCCTTGGCACAAGCTTTGCAGCCTCTTCCAAACCTTGAATCCAGCCAGCATGCATTAATTCCTGAAATGTGCTAATCTGTTCTGTTCTGTTCAAGCTCCTGAACATCAAGACACCAATTAAATTTAGAATGAAGGGGGATGATAGCTAGGTAATTGGTAACTGGTTTTTTAGAACGGCACATAACAAGTTGCAGTGAAAAGCTTTATTTTGCGTGCCATTCATGCAAATCATCTCAAAGAATCGATACACTGAGTCTGACAAAGACAAAGAAAACAGTAACAATATGTAGAATATAGGGTTACAGATCCAGTTATAGAGAAGGTTGCAATGAAATTGAACAATAATGTGCAAGGGCCAGGACAAAGTAGGTAGTGAAATCTTGAGTTTACCTTAATCAAACAAGCAGTCTATTCAAGAGTCTTATAAAAGTGGGAGAGAAGCATCTCCTGCCAAAGCATATTTTCAAGCTTTTGTATCTTCTGCCTAATAGAAAGGTGGGTGAAGAAAGGACATCTGTGATCAGCAGGGTCTTTGAGTATGTTAGCTGCTTCCCAAGGCACCAGAAAGAATTGACAGAGACCAAGGACTGGTTTTTGTGTCCAAAACTCTCAGCAATTTCTTGCAGTCATTACAGAGCAGTTGCCATAACAAGTAGAGGTATTTAATACTTCAGTAATATTTGAGTAATATTCTAAATATGTTGTTTGATAAAGCGGTGTTTACTTGTTTACATAATTCATTATGGGTAATAGGTAAGAAGTATGTGAATAGCATTTTTCATTACACCACCGCGCCGTATGAGAGCGCCTCACTAAACAAAACTGGGAAAAATAACTAGACAAATATTCCAGCTCCTGTGTTTCATTTCAATTAGCTCTAGAGTTACAAAACATAACAGAGGTGACAAAGAAGTTTTAAAACAAACCCGAGATGACTACCTACTTCTTGAAATGCAGTGCACTTTTCTTCGGAAGTGCAGAAAAAAGTTCAAGTTACAAAATGAGACAGAAAACAGATGAACTTAACAAGCAATGAGTATGGTCAAGAATTTATAAACAGTGTGTACTGGTGAATAATAAAAATAAATAAAAAAGTAAAGCAGAAATGGCTGGCTACATCAGAAAGATGTACATTCATTTGCACAGCAGATAACTGGATGAAGTATATGGAACAAATCGAGCAAGTGGGAATACCTGATGAAAAATGAGTGCCAGTGTTGCTGCTTGCACTGGGTGGAAAAGCACACCATTTGCTTAGAAGTCAAACTGCTCCAACCAAACCAAGTGAAATGAGCTTAACTGATATGAACGTAATAACATTGAAAACTGAAACCATTGTTGATTGCAGAATACTTTAAGTTTCATAAATAGAAACAAAAGGAAACGGTGTCCATTTAGTTTATGTGGCTGAATTGAAGAAATTGTCTATAGCATTGTCAGCTCAGTGATGGGCTCAATAATGCACTGCGAGATCACTTAATTTGTGGAATTTTCAAGAAAACATTCAAGCAAGCAACACATACAAAATGCTTGTGGAATGCAGCAGGCCAGGCAGTATCTATAGGAAGAAGCACTGTTGATGTTTCGGGCTGAGACTCTTCATAAGAAGTGAACGTCAAATGAGTGAAAATAGAATTGAACACTGACTCAGCCTTTTCAGTCACTCCACAAAATGAGTTTGAACAGCATTACAAATATACTGAACTGAAGCCTTAAGTTATCCAACTAAGAACTTGTTTTTGCATATTCATTGCTATTTGATAAATGGTACATTGACAGTTGTGGAGAATAAATACCTCTTTGGCCGGTTCCAAATTATGCACATATATCAACAATAGAAGTTTATCTTGAATTGACTTCAAGAAGTGTGTGTTGTGTATTTAACATTTCAGTAATATTGCAAATATATTGTTAGCTTAAGCATTCTTTGTTGTTTACATAATGCAGTGTGGATTATCTGTAAAAGTATGTAAATTGCATACCTCATAATACCACCATATTAAACATGTACTCCCCACTTAAAAGTAAAAATGAACTAATGTACTTGAGTAATCCCAGCTCCCTTCTTTTTCTTTCAATTTTATTTTGTGTTTTGGAGTTCCAAAACATAACAGTGCTGATGAAGTGTTTTTAAAATGAACCTGTAATGATTACTTACCTGTTGAAGTGCAGTGAGGTGTTTGAATAATAAAAGTGTAGTGAGAAATGGTCAAGTTAAAAAAAAGCACAGCATTTTTTTTTCCTTGAGAGGATCGTGTTTTCTTCTGAAAAAAGGGCAGACAATGAAAGAATTCAAGGGTTCGTAAACAATGAATACCAGGTGATAATAATCAAAAAAGCACAGAAATGGCCAGCTTTATTGAAATGATTGATGCATTTGATTACACAAAAAGATAACTGGAATGTATATACTGAACTAATTGAACAATATTTTAAAGTAAATGGAATAGCCAATAAGAAACAAGTACCAATTTGACCATTGGCAGTTAGATATTGGGCTTAATAATGGGCTTAGGGATCATTTAGTTTGTGGATTCTTACATGAATTCATGTAATTCTGGGTAGATGGAGCTCATCAGCCTGGGAAGGCAGTCCATCAAAGAGAGGGAATACTCTGATTTCAAACACCTGTTGCCTTGCGACCATGCCCACTCATGGGAAAGGCTTCAGGAGTAAACCTTGAGCACAAATCCAGAGCTGGAGTCCCTAAGGCAGTCTGACGTCATCTTCAACATCATCTGGCAACTCCTTTGAGGACACGGGTGCCAAGTTGTATCGGTCCTTGCTCTTCCCTTGGACAACATTGGTGGTGTGGAGAGGGAGACTTGCTGCATGGGCAACAGCTGGTCTTGCATACAACTTGCCCAGGCCTACACTCTGGAGAGGACTTTCCAGGCGTAGATCCATGGTCTTGCGACACTAACGGATACCATACTTGAATTCATTCAAAAGTGACTCTTAACTGATGCACGAATTATATTTATAAAATCATTTGAAATAACTGTATCAATAGAAACACAAAGTAGAGATGCACTTGAGATGCATTCAGAATTGAAAGTTAGTGTGAACAAAGTTGCAGCACCTGAACAGAAACGGGCCATGGCAAAGAAATTGTGTTACTGTTGCAGCAGGTGCTCACATACACCAGGCCAATGCAGGTTTAAAGGCATAATTTACAGCAAAAAAAAACAATAAAGTAGGGAATATTCAAAGAGCATGTTGGGCAGACAAAAATAAATGACTGCACAAGGAAGAGAAAAAGTTAAAATTTAAGTCACCTGCATGGTATCTTTGTTACTAGTGAGGATGACAAGGAACATCTTAAATATCTCTAGGCAGTGTTAAAATTAGTAGTTAATGGATTCAGCACACAACATAACAAGTGTGAATTCTTTAAACCAAGCATCACCTATTCTCGTCACATCATTGACGCACAACTATTACACAAGTGTGCTGGGAAAATTCAGACAGTGATGCCCCAAGGCTAAAGGACAAGTCACAGTCATGATCCAAAGGAAAACCAGAAAAGACTATGCTATCTCAGGTCTAACTAGTCATCCAAAATGGCTGCAATATGCAGCATAAATTCCAATTCCTCTATTTTTCCAGAGCCAGGATGAACTTGCCCTTGACAGGGTTTTCCTTGTGTGGGGATTGAAAGCTGTTGTACCATCCAAACTGAGAGTTAAGTTTTTAGAAGAGCTTCATGCTGGTCATCTGGGCATGTTCAAAGTGAAAGTGTTGGCTCAAAGCTTTATCTGCTGGCCTGGGTTAGATCAGCAGATTAAGCAATGTGCTGTACACTGCTTGGGATGGCAACAAGTCTAGAAGATGCCAAGAACAGCACCTTTCCATCCCTGGTAATGGCCTGCATTTCCTTGGCAGGAGTAGATGCAGCTACAAAGTGGCCAGAAATGTTCCCAATAGCCTTCACTACAGGCTCACACACTTTTGATGTGTGGAGAAGCCTCTTCTAAAGGGCTGGTGTTCCAGAACATTTAGTCTCTGACAAAGAACACTCAATCAGTGACAATGAACGACAGATCTTTGTTGAACAGTTTCACTCATTCCAGAGAATGAACGAATAGAACATATTACATCTGCCTCATACTACTCAGCTACAAATAACCTGGTAAAAAGGTTAGTCTAGAGTCTAAAGAATGCTCTGCAAGCAATATCAGCAGAATACCTAATTTTGAATCAATTACTTCTTTGCATATCACAATGCAGCACACATCACAGCCAACCATTCACCAGCTATTCTGTTGCTGTTTGTCCCTTGTGCTCAAGCTTGGATTTCCACAAATCACATCTCAAAAGATGTATGCAAGACAAACAACTGAGACAAATTGAATGCCCCTTAAACAAGGAGGTTCAATGTTTCACTCCTGGACAAATAGTCCAGATAAGAGACTACAGAGATAGTCAAATATGACTACTTGGAAATATTAAGGACAGAACAGGACCACTGTCCTGCACAGTGGAGATTGTGTCTGATTTCACCTGGAGACAATTCATCCATCAGTTGAGGAGAGCAGATACTATATTAGAGGAGAAAGATGTCCAGATCTGTTAGAAAAATTTTCTGTATTGTCAGTCAACACCTACAACCACCATGGAGGAGTCCTTAGAGCCTGAGATAGTTTCAGGGCCATAGGTTTCATCTGCCAAACAGTGTAACCCCACTTTGTCAGGAAAGATATAATCCCACAGGACTAAAAATTCTTCCACAGTGATTAAATCTTTAGACCTGAATGGAACAATTAAAGTTTTACTATGCCGTAAAATTTACGATTCTGTCATTTTATATATATACGATGTCTAGAGAGTAACCTGATACATATTTGAGAGGAGATGCTTTCAATATTGATTTGGAGTTTATAGGTAAGTAAGGTGGAGTGTGTAGTGTATTTAATATTTCAGTAATAATTGAATAAATATAATATTTAATTAAGAATTCTTTGTATGCATAATGCATTATAGGCTATATGTAAGAAGTACATGAATACCATACATCATCATGCTACCACCTCACGAAAAAAAAGGGAAAATAAACTAATTATCGATTAATTTCTGGAGTTACAAAATGTAATCATAAGACCATAAGATATAGGAACAGAATTAGACCATCTGGTCAATCAAGTCTGCTCTGCCATTTCATCATGGCTGATCCAATTTTCCTCTCAGCCCATATTTCCTGCTGTCTCCCCATATCCCTTCATGTCTTGACCAATCAAGAATCTATCAACCACTGCCTTAAATATATATAAGGACTTAACCTCCACGGCTGCCTGTGGCAAAGAATTACACAGATTCACCACTCTCTGACTAAAGAAATTACTCCTCATCTCTGTTCTAAAAATGACTGCACTTTTCTGAGGCTATGTTCTCTGGTTTTTGACTCTCCACATCCTCTCCACATCCACTCTGGAACAGTTTTTCACCATTCAACAGATTTCAATGAGGTCAGTCCTCATTCTTCTGAATTCTAGTGAATACAGGCCCAGAACCATCAAATGCTCTTCCTATGACAAGCTATTCAATCCCGGAATCATTTTCATGAACTCCTTTGAATCCTCTCCAGCTTCAGCACATCCTTTCCAAGATAAAAGGCCCAAAACTGTTCATAATACTCCAATTGAGGACTTACCAGTACTTTATAAAGTCTCAACACTACATCCTTGTTTTTAACAAGTAGGAAGCTTCTTCTCTTTTTTCCAAAGATGGCTTATTTGATGATTACATTATATCATGAATACAATATTACAGTATTTCATAATACACTATTTACAATTTCAAATTAAGGCACTATCCAAAATGTACTCAAGCCCCTGAGGTGCTCAGTAGTCCTGGAAGTCCCCCATTGCAACAGTAGATACTGTATACTCTTTCCTCAAGGATACATGGGCATAAGCATATCCCTAGATTAGGGGCAGGAAACCAATTTGGGCAGAACCCTGGATTGCACACTGTCTGGCCCCTTGAAGGGACACTTCGGCCAGGTCCAGGAGTAAATGGACCAGAAGATCCCCCGACTGACCCAATCCCCTCTGGCCCGGGTGACTATAGATTAGAAGCATGTGGCTGAAGTGCAGCCACAGCTTGAGAACCAGTCCCTTCAGATACTCAAATATTTGCTGCAACCTATTTTCTTTGTACAAATGTGATATATTGACTTCTCCGATCTGCAGAAAAGACAGCCAGCTGGCAGGTCATTGAATCTACTTTACAAACTTCTACATGGTGCAACAATTTCCTCTCTGGATCCCCAGTATAGAGGTAAGGAGCGGACTCCTGTGTAAAGACACCAACACAGGGAAACTCCCAAAAATATACTTTCTATGGTGTATCTATAAAAACTGGTGAGTGCCAATAGGGACATGCCAAACTTCCTTATCTTTCTGAGGAAGTGGAATCGCTGGTGTGCTTTCTTGACCATAGCATCTATTTTTGTTGGTTCAGGACAGGCGACTGGTGATGGTTACACCTAGGAACCTAAAAGTCACAACCAGCTCCACCTCAGCACATACAGGAATTTCTGCTCACTTCCACTCATCCACCATCCCAACTCCAACTTGTTGAAGTCAATCCACAAACAAGAGAAAATCTGCAGCTGCTGGAAATCAAAGTAATACACACAAAATGCTGAAGGAACTCAGCAGGCCAGGCAGCATCTATGGAAAAAAGTAAACAGTCACTGTTTCAGATCAATATCCTCATTGGGATTTCATTCTGAAGTTAATGACCAGATTTCATGTTTTGCTGACATTCAGGGAAAGGTTGTTGTCTTGACAACATGTCACTAGACTTTCTATCTCTTATGGTATTCTGTCTTATCATTATCTGTGATCTGACCCACTGCAGTTTTGTCTTCAGTGAAATTGTAGACAGAGTTAAAGAAGAAACTGCTCACACAGCTGTAAATGGATAGGGAGTAAAGTTGGGGTCTGAAAATGCAGTCTTGCAGAACACCAGAATTGAAGGTAATCATATAACCATATAACAATTACAGCATGGAAACAGGCCATCTCGGCCCTTCTAGTCCATGCCGAACGCTTACTCTCACCTAGTCCCACCAACCTGTACTCAGCCCATAACCCTCCATTCCTTTCCTGTTCATATACCTATCCAATCTTACTTTAAATGACAATATCAAATCTGCTTCTACCACTTCGGCTGAAAGCTTGTTCCACACAGCTAACACTCTCCGAGTAAAGAAGATCCCCCTCGTGTTACCACTGAATTTTGCCCCCTAACTCTCAACTCATGTCCTCTTGTTTGAATCTCCCCTACTCTCAATGGAAAAAGCCTATCCACATCAACTCTATCTAACCCCCTCATAATTTTAAATACCTCTGTCAAGTCCCCCCTCAACCTTCTACGCTCCAAAGAATAAAGACCGAACTTGTTCAACCTTTCTCTGTAACTTAGGTGCTGAAACCCAGGTAACATTCTAGTAAATCTTCTCTGTACTCCCTGTGGTAAACCATCTATATCTGTCCAGACACAGACCCTTAGCTGACTGCTCGTGTGGCTCCTCTCACAGACCCCTGGATAAAGGTGATTGTGTCACTGCTCATCCCACAGTCCAGGCCAGTCATCTGGCATGGATGTGCTCCGTTTTACTGCTAATAAAAGCCTTTCAGTATTTACTCTACTTCCAGTCTTTTGGAGTTATTGATAATGCATCACTCTCTCTATTTTGTTGACATCTTTCCTACAATTCGGTGACCAGAACTGTACACAATACTCCAAATTTGGCCTTACCAATGCCTTGTACAATTTTAACATTACATCCCAACTCCTATACTCAATGCTCTGATTTATAAAGGCCAGCATACCAAAAGCTTTCTTCACCACCCTATCCACATGAGATTCCACCTTCAGGGAACTATGCACCATTATTCCTTGATCACTCTGTTCTACTGCATTCTTCAATGCCCTACCATTTACCATGTATGTCCTATTTTGATAATTCCTACCAAAATATAGCACCTCACACTTGTCAGCTTTAAACTCCATCTGCATTCTTTCAGCCCACTTTTCTAACTGACCTAAATCTCTCTGCAAGCTTTGAAAACCTACTTCATTATCCACAACGCCACCTATCTTAGTATCATCTATGTACCTACTAATCCAATTTACCACCCCATCATCCAGATCAATAATGTATATGACAAACAACATTGGACCCAGTACAGACCCCTGAGGCACACCACTAGTCACCGTCCTCCAACCTGACAGTTATCCACCACTACTCTTTGGCATCTCCCATCCAGCCACTGTTGAATCCATTTTACTACTTCAATATTAATACCTAACGATTGAACCTTCTTAACTAACCTTCCATGTGGAACCTTGTCAATGGAATCATGGTGGAGATGTTGCTATCTATCCTTACAGGTTGGGGCCTGTTCATCAGGAAATTGAGGATCCAGATGCAAAGGGAAATGCTTAGTCCTTGGTTGAGGAGATTAGCACTAAGTTTCTTTGAGATTATGGTGCCATGCCCTTTATTAACTGTACACCCCAAAGATGTGTGTAGGACCAAAGAGATGGCTTTTACCATGGAACTGTTTTGATGAATTAGAGTAGGTCAAGTTCTGAGAAAGGCCAGAGATGATGTGTGCCAACAGGAGTGAAATACAAAATAACTGCAAGTATGCTTTGTGATCAGGGTGCCTTTGCATATTAACAATTCAAAATAATTATGTAATTATGGAAGATTGTGGGAAATGGAACAGCTGTATAAACAACAGTGCAACCCCTATGGCTGCATGGTAGAGTAGCAGTTAGCATGACACTATTACATCTCAGGGTGTTGGAGATTGGAATTCAATTCCGGTATTCTCTGTAAGAAAGTTTGTATGTTCCTTTCTACATGCATGTGCGTTTCCTCCAGGTGCTTCAGTTTCAATAATCCAGAGACATATCAGTCAGTAGTTTAATAGGTCATTGTAAATGATCCTGTGCCTAGGCTAGGGTTAAATCAATGGGTTATTGGGTGCTACAGCTCGAAGGAGTGGAAAGGACTGTTCCACACTGTATCTGTAAATAAAACAGGAGTGATCGGAAATGAACAGATGAACTCTGATTAATTAAGAAAAATGAGCTTGTGCAGGGAACAACTTCTTGTATCCTGCTGTAGCAATTGGTTATAGATACGTTTAGTAATTGTTTTTGGAATAATTCAATTCTTAATATATCTTAATAACTCGAATTGAGAATCACAGTCTAAGGAACATAGATGCAATGAGACTGTCTCTGTTTGATGTAACAGTAACATTTAAAAGATATTTAGATAGATCAATGAACAGGCAGGTATTGACCATGTTCAGGCAAATGGAATTAGTTTAGTCTGGGACCATGGTCAGCACAGACATTGTAGGTCAAAGCATCTACTCCTGTGCTATACTGTTCAATGATCAGACTTCTGGTTTTCCAATGGTCCCTACTTCCATTTCAGAGCCATAACCTTAAACAGCAGCAAAAATTTCTCAGCTCTTGTAACTTGACTTTTGATTGTACCAAGAAAAAGAGGAAAAAGATATTAATTCATATTGAAGAATATTCTTCAGCTGGATGGTTCAAGAAAAGGTCTTGGTGGTTCAATCATTTATTTGGACTTCAATAATAGGAAGCAGAACCAAGGAGTATGGTCACTGTTATGATATTTCCGAGTTTATGTAGGTATAGAATCTGCCTCTCACTCTAATAGTAACTTAATTTCAATGATTTAATAGGCAGTTTTATATGCATCATAGTACCATCATTTTAATTCATATGCTTTGATAAGTGCCATCTGATGTAATTAACGGTTATTGATTTCACAGCATCCTGGCTGCAGTCCTGCAAAGTGTATTCCAAAGCTAGCTGGGCTAGATGTTGGTTAAATATTATGTCTTGTAGTTCAAGGTTAAATTCTGTGAATAAAAATGATGTAACTGTGTGATGTAGCTGTGTGTGTGTGCGTGTGCATGCGTGTGTGCGTGTGCGTGTGTGCGTGTGCGTGTGCGTGTGCGTGTGCGTGTGCGTGTGCGTGTGTGTGTGTGTGTGTGTGTGTGTGTGTGTGTGTGTGTGGGGGGGGGTTCTTTGGTTCTTTTTAAAGGATTTAAAGAGATTTTTTCCCTTCTTGATTTTCGTTAAACTTCAGAGTAAAAAAAAATATTTTGAATATTTTTCAAAATTCCTTAAAACATGAAATGCACTAGGCATCATTTGTTTTTTAACATCTTGTGAACTACCCAAAGGCAATAATAAATATTCATTTAATGCTTTTTCCCCTAATATTCAAGTTTCATGACTCATATTCAGCTATAAGCACTTAACATTTAAAACACTTGCCCTGAAGTTATTTGACTTTAATTGAAAAGAGTCTCAGTTTTCATTTCCATGCCAATATCACATTTTCTTGACAAGTTATTTGTAAAGCTAATCGTCTCTAAGGCCATTTTATAGCTAGACATCATTCCACCCTAGTTCCTAAGAGGCTGTGCAATCAATAGACTTATTACTTTGAAAGGAACTCCATCACTCACAAATGACACAGTTTCAAATAAAGACTAGGAAAATATATAATATATTAGATGAGACTACATATTGATGTTACTGTCCTATTTTTAGAAAGAATAAAGATAAAAGTTTCCAATAATTTGTACTGTATGAAGTTATAATATGAAATCTTGTATGATTTATTTTTGTGCTGCGTGCACGTCCAAGGGATGCCATTGTTGGGATGTGCTCCTACTCCTAATGTATTTTAAGCAATATTAATTCATCACAATTACAACATCAGATTTCCACTGGGATAGAAAGTGACAGTAAATCAGTCCTTTGGTACATCAGTGATCCACAGACTACACTGGAAAGCCCCATCTGCATCTGCCTTCATGCCAGGATTCCTCACATGACTTGTTCATGACTCTATCTTTAACCAGGCATAGATGCACTATATTAATAGACCTTAATTGTGCACAATCGACCTTGTCTTTTTCAATGATAAGCTCTATTATAAGCTCTGTTTCCCTGATCATATTTATTAAAAAGCAAGCTCTGACTTTCCACTGGATATGATGTTACTGCAATAGATTTGGAAAAATGAATTCAGCAGTCACATCATCAGGTTCACACTCGACTAAACCTTGCGCAAACATGGCACTGTGCCAGAGATTTTTTTAAAAATAAATATATGCCTGAATTTTTCTCTTTGCTTGCCATGCAAATCAGATAGTAGATCTCAGCTTTATTTTTGTTCAGGATTAGGTTAATATCTGCCCAGTTTTACAGCAGGCATATTCCTCTTAATTTTCAGAAGTACTTTTGGGAACATGATTGTTCTTGATGGCCACCAAAAAAAAAGTAATACCAGCAGTTACCCAATGAGATTTCTATACCACTAGATTTAACTGACTGTCCACAACCAATGTACCGTTTATCATAACACTGCTCAGTTAGCTGCTAAACTTGCATCCTGGTCTTTCGTAGATAATAAGAATTGATCTTACCTAAACAAATGAGGTTCCTGTCTGATTCAGATGTGCCTTTCATAGGCTAACAGGCAGCCCAAGGACATATTGTGACTGGTCCATTTATTTCATTTCAACCCCATTATGGTCCTATTCTTATGAACAAGATTAGTTAACATCTATATTTTATATACAATAACATTATATATTTACCAGAAACATAAGAAAATGCACATGCAGGAATCTGGAACATAACTGCTGAAGAAACTTAACAGGTCAGGCAGCAACTTTAAAGGGCTGAGGGATAGTTGATATTTCAGGTCGAGACCCTGTATCAGACGCGACTTGAAATACCAACTTTCTCTCTGCCTCCACATATGCTGTCTGCATTATAGTTTTCCTCCATCAGTTCATTTCTCAGCTAAAATATTTTCTGTATTTTTGTCCAAGGTTGCTGTGAATAATTAGGATGTGAAAAAGCAACTTATGTAACAGGAAGTGTTTAACTGGATGAGTAATAATTAAAGGCAGAGGTCTGGATAAACTAAGCTTACACTTTAGAAGGTTATGCTGCAAAAAGATGCTGGAAGAGAATCTAGAGAATTTAAACTAAAGATTAAGAAGCCTATGATCAAACAATAGAGGAAAATAAAATACTGTAGATGCAAACATTCAGTTCAATTTCTTTCTTTTCCAGTATTATTCTCCTGCCTCAGTCAGTAATGGATCCAGGTAAAACTTGGCTGAAAAAAATCATTTTAATATAACCGTAAGAGATATTACCATCTATTCATGTTCTAAATTTACTTTCCACATCTACAGCACATCTTCATTCTCCTTTGCAGAGAATTTAAATTCACCCAGTCCTTAGGCTTGCATCTTTTTGACAAGCTTACTGATCACCCAACCATTGGCTCATGGTCTTACTGATACTTGCTGATTCCCATCATGGGTTTAGTACTGATCTTATCTCTTCCTCTCTCTTTTTCTCTCACTCACCCCACACTCTATCTTATTTTTTTTTCAGTTCTTGTAATAGTAACTAGAGCTCTAGCTAAAGTCAAAAAAAAAATCTGGATCCATCTATATCCTTTTTTCAAATACACAACCACCAAATCTCTGCCCTAAAACTCAAAGACTATTTCAATAACTGTGTGCTCCCTTTTAGTCATGACTTTTTGTTATTCCTAAACACAGAACTCCTTTACCACAAATTCTGGAATGCTACAAATTTGAGATTACATGATGGGGAAGGCTCAAGGCTGCATATTCCTGCATTTAATTTATCTTGTTTGCGCCTGCCCACATTTAAGCTATGAATCTTCCAATCACGATATCCAGCTGTCAGTGAAGGAGGCAGATATTGAGAATGCAGGGTACTGTTAATGTTTGGTGGATACCTCAAGACAAAGGAAGATCAACATAGCCTTTGTGATTAAATTAAAAAACCAAAGATGGAAAATCATATATTTAAAACCAGCATTTCAATAAATACTTTTCAGAACAGGATAGAAGGCAAATTACTTTTGTTGATGAAGTGAATTGCAAGTAAAAACAGGGTTTGATTCCTAAAAACTTGTTTTCTATATAAAAGGTGATCATTAATATTTTTTATCTGAATCATTCAATTATTTCTTAAGGGGCTATTCTGCATGCTTATACAACATTCTGTGAGGAAAATGTAGTTTCAGCTTTACGTTCACTATTATAGTAATATTCTTTTTTTACCTTTTCTACCATCTTCTTCACAAATCTATTAAATCCATTAATCATCTTAAACACTTCCACACATTAAGCTTTAGCATTCAAGAAGATAGAGGATCAGTTTTTTCTTCTTTGTTATCTTATTTTAACTATATTGTCTTTCCATCATTCTCTATGTTATAGGGTTATATAATACTCATTGTAACTAGCACCATTATATGAGCTAGTGATTATGGATATTACTGATTGGTTGAACATTTTCATCTCTAATTATAAAGTTAATTGCATTTGCAGGTCCCACCAGAATGGGCAGAGATGGGGCTACTGTGTAGAAAGGCTATTTCCTTTGGTAATTTCTCTATTAATTCACAGAACCATTTCTCAGCATGATGTTGGACTCCATGATCGAGAAGAGATGGGCGGATCTTGTCTGACTCTTGTCAAGGCCTACCAGAGGTGGGAGTAAGTCCAAAGGCTTTCATTACCATTAGTAGATGTACTTGATCACTTCTTTCCTCAGCTGCAATGATTATAAAAACTGCTTAAAGAAATATAGAAGATTAAGCACTAAAGATAGAGAAATTTTAAAGACCAGGTTTATTTGTCACATGTGCAGAACAATGTGCCATTTATGCTAAATCATATCAATAAGGATTGTGCTTGGGCAGCCTGTAAGTGTTGCCACTCCCCAAACCAACATAGCATAACCTCAACTTACTAACTCTAAGCTTAACTGTACGTTACTGAAATGAAAGAGGAAAATGGAGCACCCAGATGAAACTGATGCAGTCACAGTCATGGGGAGAGTTGTCTCTGTACAACTACACACCAATTAAATAAAAACACGCACTCAAAGGTGAGGTTAACGGGCATATTCACTTTGCACAGAGAGAGAGAGCAATAGTTTAAGGAACATGGGTAAGTTATCAGTCAATAAAAAGTGCTAAGGGGAGTCACAGTGCTATGAGAAATAGATACATTGCACTTCCTACCCTTTTAGATTAATGTAACAAAAAATTGTATCTGTACCAACACATTCAAAACTATGTATGTAACAAAATATTCAATTTCCCTTTAACAAACCCTATTCAAATAAACATCCCTTCACAATAACATTCCATAACTGCCTCCACAGTTCTAAAGGTTCTACCTTTTGGGTGGTGCTCTGTTTCTTTTAAGACAGCACCTCTGGACCTGTGGAGCAGTATCAGGTTTGGTAGGTGTCTTGTCAATGATAACATTCTTCATCACATCTCTGGGCCTGTGGCAGGTGTCCTGTGAACAATAATATTTCTATGGTGCCTCTGGACATGTGGAGTGGCATCAAGTTTATTGGGTGTCTTGTCTAAGACAACGTTCTGGGTTTGTGGCTTCACTTTGCTGTCAGTGACATGATCATCACTGAGAGGTAACTCTGGTGACTGTAATGTGTCTGTCCTGTTGGACGCAGTCGACTCAGGTGTGTTCTTTTGGTTGAGCATCCAGTATCTGGTCCACATGATGTCAACTTGTCTGATCTCCAGCATACACTGTGTACATCAATGGTCCAGTTCTTGTAGTTATCCTACCAGGTGTCCACTTGTCTTCTCAGTAATTGTGCACTTGGACTTCCTGTCCAATCTCAAAGCTCCTTGCTGCTTCATTTGGCAACTGGCTGCACTTTCCTCCATATGTCTGGTTGCAGGAGGTCTATGTGAGATCTCATACTCCTGCTCATGAACAGCATTGCTTGAGTTTGATTTGTCGTTGCATGACAGAGTTCCGATACACAAAAAGGAAGTTGTCTGCCTTGTGCTGTAAAGAAATCGCCTCCTTGTTCATAGCTTTAATGTACCCCTTGAATATTTGGATAAGCTTTTTAGCTAACCCATTCATTGCTGGGTGGTGAGGAACTGACTTGAAATATGATGATATTTTTCTTCATGAGCAGTTGAAATTCTTCTGACGTGTATTGTGGTCCATTGTCACTCAAAGTTTGTTCTGGTAGGCCGTTTCTGGTGAATATAGTCCTCAGGGAGGAGACAGTCTTTGCTGAGGTGGTTGACTTCATTGGTATAACCTCCGGCCACTTCGAATAAGTTTCACATCTTTCTGACCATTCCAACTTTGCTCCTGAATAAGCATCCACAGTAATCAGAAACATGGAGTCCATGAAAGGCCTAGCAAAGTCAATATGTACTCTTTACTATGGTGAAGGAAGCAATCCCATGGGTGTAACAGTGCCTGTGGGGTGCATTTTGAATTTTTTGGCATACCAAACAGCTTGTGGACAAGTCTTCAGTCTATTTATCTATTCATGGTCACCACACATAGCTCTGGGCAAATCTCCTCATCTTGACTGAATGGTAATGTTCTTCATGCAGATTTTCTAACACTCTGGTGTACAGTTTAGAGGGAACCACAACACGAGATCCACACATCAGAGTTATTTAACATACTGACAATTGGTCTCATTTGACTGAGGACTCTGGAAACATAGGATTACCATGAGTTGGACATCTTTGCCTGGTGATTCCGTAGACTTTTGACAATGTTGAGTCATTCCTTGTTTCCCTTTTGATATCGGCAACTGGTCCACCATCGTGGTGTGGAACACTTCTGCTGCTTCACAGTATGAAGACTTTCCTTCTTCAGTTGCCAACAGTGGAAAACATGACAAGCCATCAGTGTTGCTGTGTTGTTTGGTACCCTTGAACTCTATGTGATAAGAGTGAGTCTATAAGAACAGTGCCAAACTTTGAAAATGGATAGCAGTCATCACTGGGATTCCTTCCTGAGATTGAAGATAGACACAAGGGGAAGGCCATCTGTCACTAGAGTAACATTTGGTCTATAGAGGTAGTGGTGGAACTTCTTTATTTCCCATACTAGAATAAGAGCCTCTTGGTTGATTTGTCAGTCTTACAGAACTGTATATGTAACAAAACATTCAACTTCCCTTGAACAAACCATATTCAAATAAACATGCTTTCACAATAACTGCCCATAATTAACTTCACTATACTACAGATTCAGTCTTTTAGGTAGTGTTCTGTTTCTTTCAGAATAATGCCTTTGGACCTTTGGAGTGGCATCAGGTTTGGTAGATGTCTTATCACAGACAGGTTTCTCTGTTGTATGTGTCATGTTTTGCTTGTGACATGGTCATTACTGAGAGTTAAATCTGGTGGATGCAAAGCGTCCACCTTGTTGGAAGCATTTTGATTCACGTGCGTTCTTTGGTTAAGCACCCAATACTTAGTCTACATGATGACTCCATGCATCATCTCCAATATCTGCCACGTACAACAGTGGTTCAGTTTTTGTAGCTCTCCTACCAGGTGTCCACTTGTCTTCTCAGTAATCACTTCCTGTCCAATCTCAAAGTACCTTGTCGATTTACCTGGCAACTGGCTGGACTGTTTATTCTTCACTTCCCCTCTTAGACCTGGTTTCAGGAGGTCTATGTGTGATCACAGATTCCTGCTTATGAACAGCATTGCAGGAGTTTGATTTGTCATCACGTGAGCAGAGTTCTGATACACAAAAGGTGACCACCTTGTGTTGTAGAGAAATGCTTTTCTCAACCATCAATGTACGAAAAGTGATGGATTTCACTTATCAACACATAAAGCTCTAACTGCTGTGTTTTGCCAGAGTATGTCCCAGTCACCTCCAATTTGCCTTTGGGAAACAATTTTTCACCTGTGAAGTTCTCTAGCATCACCAAGGTCTTCTCTAAAGATAGCTTAGAAAACAAACTGTTGTAGTCAGCCTCTGAAATTATGGACAAAGCTGACCCTGCATCCAGCGCCATTTTCAGTTTTACACCAGACACATCTATTGTGATCCACTTGTAATCTGCTTCAGGAATGCTATGCAGTTCTAGGCATGACAGCTCACATTCGTCAGACTCTGTGTTGTCTGATTCAGTTCCACAGTCAGTCACTTTGGGCAATTGTTTAGTTTTGTGTTTGAAACTTTTCACTCTATGTGGTTTTTCACTTTGGTTGTGCTCTTTGTCTGACTTACACACTCTCTCTATGTGATCTTGTCTGTGACACTTTCTGCAAATCTTTTCTTTTGCATAGTGGGAGGACATTCAGCGACATTTCATTCTTTTCACATCTAAACATTCTTGCTGTGGTTCTGCCACATCCTTTACTACAATCTCTCATGATATTGCAATTGTTAATATCCATTCTAAAGTAGGTTTCTTTCTGACAGTAGCCTCTATTGAGTGCCTTGACTATGCATGCCACATAGGCTGTCCCTTAATGCATCAGAAAGTCTAACACTAAAGTCAAAATATTGGGAAAGTTTGTGCAGTTCAGCAATGTATTCATAAATGATTTTATCCTTTGATTGGCTCAGCTATTATGAGCGGTTTAGGGCGCAAGTGATTTTGTAGAATTTCAACAATTTTGTCGAATGTCTTGCTTTCTGGCTTTTTAACAGTAACTAAGTTCTATAAGATCTTGTACATTTTAGCACCCATTCAACTAATAATTGTGGAGGCCCTCTTTTCCTCATCCATGTTTTTCACATTTCAATAAAGTTTGATGCTCTTGATATATTTACGATTCCCAGTCCACATTAGCACTATCAAATTTGTCAACTTTCCCAACTAAAGCTATTGTCAAGTTATTTTCACTTTAACTTTGTTAGTTGTGTGTCTCTCACTGTGTATCATGCAATATTACTCATGCATCCCTTTGTTAGCATCCTTGATGGCCTTCACCATACCGATTCACTTTCCTCTCACTCTCTCCCACTGAATTCTGTTGTTTCATAGCTGTCAGTGCAGTTGGCGATATTTGCCGACATTCAGGTTTGTACTCATTGCCAAGTTATTGTGTCTGTACAACTACATGTCAATTAAATCAAAGCGCACATGTGGAGGAGAGGTTAACTGGTGTATTCACTCTGCACAGAGAGCAAACAACAGATCAATATGCATGGGTAAGTTATCAGTCAATAAGTAGTGCTTAGGATAGTCACTACGCTAAAAGAAATAGATCCATACATTACAGGGAGGACATCCAAAATCCTTACAGACTGCAAAGGGAATCAAATGCTGACTGGTGATTGCTAAGTTATTGTGCTAACTGCTATGCTGCCATAGTGCTGAAAGAAGCCCTTTATCTCAGCTTGCTGGTACTGGTTTGTCATAGAGTTGTCTTGCTCAGTTTCATATATATACTTTTTATCCTAATCCTGTAATTTACTCATCCTGTCTAATAAAAGTATATGACTGCATGAATTATTAGGAGGAGTAGGCCTGTTTTGCCCTCAGTAAAATCATTGCTAATCTGATTGTAATATCAACAACTTTCTCTTCAATAAACATTTACCCTCTTGTTTATTAAGAATTTTCCGACCTCTGTCTTAAAAATATTCAAAGATTGCTTCATCCGCTCTTTGAGGAAGAGGCTTCCAAATACCTTTGATTCTCAGAATAAAAACTTTTGTGCTGTGAATGGATGATCTTTTGATTTTAACCAGTGATCTATAGTTTTAGATTCTCTTTGGTGTCTTGTCAAGAGCCTTCAGTATCTAATGGTTTCTGTGCATTTCTTATGTTTATTTATTTACTGAGATACAGTCCAGAATAGGTCCCTTCGAGCCATGCCCAGCAACCACTGATTTAACCCTAGACTAATCATGAGACAAATTACAATCAACAATTAACCTACCAACCAGTAGGTCTTTGGACCGTGGGAGAAAACCAGACATTCATGGGGAGATCACACAAACTCCTTCCAGGCAACAGTGGGACTTGAACCCAGGTCACCTGTACCATAAAGCACTGTGCTAATCACTATGCTACAATGCCA
The DNA here is from genome assembly GCF_030144855.1 of Hypanus sabinus. Classification (NCBI taxonomy): domain Eukaryota; kingdom Metazoa; phylum Chordata; class Chondrichthyes; order Myliobatiformes; family Dasyatidae; genus Hypanus; species Hypanus sabinus. Next base: position 40,361,641 of record NC_082720.1, read on the forward strand.
TCTTACAACCAAGACTTCTCTGATTTTTCAAACTACGGCTGTTGCAAGAGCATGGCGGTAGAATGAACTCAAGTGCTGAACATGGGTACAGAGGCCAAGTCAGGAGGCGTTGCCGTCGTAGCAAGCATGGGAAGGGTTCCAAGGGAGTCTTTGCCCGGAGTCTTGGTTCTGGTAGATAATTAAGGAACAAGGTTAGACTTAGAACTGATCATCCTAAGTCCCATGGAATGAAGATACTCATACACAAATAAACCAACAAACTAGCACCTTCCAGTTGTGGTCACAGGATTCTTATACTGCATTGGTTGATGGGATGCAGGTGTTTGTAGTTCTTGGAACCGGGGAATGATTGGGAATGAAACGAGGTGGTTAAGGCCCTATTCCTGAGGAAGATAGGCAGGTGCCAGAAGGGACCATGACAACAGCAGGTACAAGATTAGTCTGCCTAGCCTTTCCTCACAAAATTATACACTCATTCCATGTATTGGTCCAGTAACCTTCTCTGAAATCTCAAATAATAACGAGGCAGACTATAGAGAGGAAGTCATCACCCCGACACAGTGGTGTCAATAAAAAAACCTTTCCCTCAACATCGCAAAAACAAAGGAGCTGGTTGTGAGCTACAGGAGGAATGGAGACAGGCGATAGACATTAATGGATCTGCGGCTGAGAGGGTGAACAGCTTTAAGTTCCTTGGCATAAACATCACCGAGGATCTCACATGGCTCACATGGTCTGTACACACCAGCTGTGTGGTGAAAAAGGCCCAACAGCGCCTCTTTCACCTCAGATCGTTGAAGAAATTTGGTATTCCCCCCCCCCCCCACCACCAGAAGGGCATGATTGAGAGCATCCTGACTGGCTGCATCACTGCCTGGAACGGGAACTGTACTTCTCTCAATCACAGGACACTGTAGAGAGTGGTGTGGACAGCCCAGCACATCTATAGATGTGAATTTCCCACTATTCAGGACATTTACAAGGACAGGTGTGTAAAAAGGGCCCAAAGGATCATTGGGGACCTGAGTGACCCCAACCACAAACTGTTCCAGCTGTTAAAATCCGGGAAACAAAATGGCACCACAACATAAAAGCAAGGACCAAAAGACTCCAGGACAGCTTCTTCCACCAGGAATATTTATTATAAATTACTATAATTGTACATTGTACATTTGAACAGAGAAGTCTTGTAAAGATTTTTACTGCTCATGTATATGAAGGATGTAAGTAATAAAGTCAATTTGATTCAAATACGCTAACATTCTAGCTTAAAATAAGTAAACCAGTGTTGTATATAGTCCTTCATATGTGGTTTTACCAACAGCCTATAATCAGCGGCCACTTTATTAGGTACAGCTGTACATGTGCTCATTAATGCAAATATCAAATCAGCAAATTATGGCGGAAACTCAGTGCATTAAAGCATGCAGACATGGTCATGAAGTTTAGTTGTTGTTCAGATCAAATACCAGAATGGGGAAGAAATGTGATCTAAGTGACTTTGACTGTGTCATGATTGTTGGTGCCAGACAGGGTGGCTTAAGTATCTCAGAAACTGCAGATCTCCTGGGAATTTTATATACATCAGTTTCTAGAGTTTACAGAGAATGAGACGAGAAACAAGAAACATCAAGTGAGTGGCAGTTCCTTTAGGAAAAAATGCCTTTTTTAATAAGAGAGGTCAGAGGAGAGTGGTCAGACGGTTTCAAGGTGAAGGGAAGGTAACAGTAACTCAGATAACCACGTGTTACAATAGTGATGTGCAGAAGAGGATCTCTGAATGAACAACACGTCAAACCTTGAAGTGGATGGGCTACAGCAGTGGAATGCCATGAACATACACTCAGTATCCACTCTATTAGGTACAGGAGGTACATAATAAAGTGGCCACCAAATGTATATAACTGAAGCATAATCTCCTATATGTGTATTAATTTTCTTCACAATAATCAATCACATTCTGTTTTCTTGCCCTTTGAAGACTATTTATGGAATCAATTTTCACCTCATTTTCAAGTAGTACTTGCAAATTCTAACAATGCACCAGATGAAAAAATATTATCCCCCTTCCAAATCTTTTGCCAAGTTTAGAAACAATGCTCATATTGCTTGAGAGCTGAATTATTCTAATAATAATTCTTGATTATTCCTTAATCCCATTTCTTATATTATTAAATTGCAATGTAAGCTTATAAACTTGAGTTGATACTTAAATTAAAAGAAAAATGAGGGTTTAAACTTAGCTTAGTTGTGCAAAGATAATTTTAATAGAACAATCTTAATCATCTCAAAGACTCAAGGGTTCTGCAGATGCTGGAAATCCAAAGCAATGCATACAGAATGTTTGAGGAACTCCGCAGGTCAGGCTGCATCTATAGAGAGGAGTAAACGGACAACTTGTAAACAAATATTTCTGAAAAGGAAAAGGAAAGAACTTATTGAAATCTGCCTCGTCTTGACTGATTGCAATTATGATCCATACCTAGTCTTAATTGATTGCAATTGTGATCCATACCATCAGCTGTTAGGGACAATGATGTGATGGTATTAGGTTCCCTGTCCACAAAGCTCTAAACTCAAAAGATGTTAAGCCCTATCCAATATCAATATCTATAGATACCCTCACTATCGTGAAGTTATACAGTATCCACCTATTCTTAGAGGGCTTGTCCAGTTTCTGCTTTGAGGTTTTAACTGGCAATACCCACTACTTGAGTGGTGGGTCACCCTCCCTACCAAGGAGGACACACTTCCGGCTAATGAAGTAATTCATTTTTATTTGTTAATTTATTTTAGTTTATTTTGAATTTTTAAATTTAGACAAGTAGTTCTAAACATACATTTAACATCCACAGATTTCTAATTTATAAAAGCTTTCTGAATTACAAAAGACTTACAAACCACAAAGAATTTCTAAATACATGCAATTCTTGCAACGTAGAAGAGCTATTGGCAGGTGAATGAGTTGTCAGTCGCAGAAACTAAAGATTGAGGAATCAATTCTAGTTTTTCCCTCCGTAACCCCATCTTTCTGTCATTCTCCTTGTCATTCCTAACAATCCTCAATGCTTCTGATAGTTATACTATTTTGTACTAGGTGACATCATCTACATATGATATTTTCCAGATGCCTTTGCTGGAACAAAGTAATTTATAAAGATGGTCTCAAAAGCTTCTAGTGACAGAGATCTCAAACATCCACAATTAAGACTGTGAGGGCTGAGCCTCTGAGTACATAATCAATTTAATTTGTAGCCATGTTTAATGCACTAAGTGAAATAACCCCTTTGTCTTGTATTTAGTTAATGAAAATGAGAATTCTCCCGTTAGCTGCATTTTGCAAAGCTGTGCCTTCAAGTCAAAACTGATTGTGGCTTGCAATTTACTTTAAGAACTGGGAACTGGATTTTGTTTAGAACAAAAAGCTGAGCAAAGAATTGTTAAAAATTATCACCAACAAAACTTTTCTTTGAAAAGTTCATGCCACCTTGCAAGAAAGTTGAGTTTAGCAATAAGCCTCTTGGGCCCTGGAAAGTGAATACTGACCAGAATTATGTTCAATGTGCAAGTAGATCCTGTGACAAGTGATTCAGACAGCATATAAGAGCTTGTCTCCATTTCTGGAGACAAATTGCGACAGACATCTTTTATAAACCTACCAATTCCCATAGTTATCTTGACTATACCTCTTCCCACATTGTCACCAGTAAAAAATGCAATTTTTTTCCTCAGTTCCTTCGTCTCCACTGAATTTGTTCCAAGGATATGGCTTTCCATTCCTGGGCATCAGAAATGTCCTCCTTCTTCAAAGAACAAGGTTTCCCTTCCTCCACCATTGATGCTGCCCTCACCCGCATCTGCTCCATTTCTTGAACATCCGCGTTCAAGTATTTTCCCACTGCCTGAACAATGACAGAGTTCCTCTTGTCCTTATCTACCACCCCAGGAGCCTCTGCATGCAATACATCATCCTCCATAACTTCTAGCCATCTCCAAACGGATCAATGCCACCAAACAGATCTTTACCTCTTTCCTTCTCCACTTTCCTCAGGGATTTCTCTCTCTGTGATTCCCTTGACTATGTGTCCTTCTCCACTAATCGTCCCTCCTGGCATCTATCCCTGCTACACTTACCCATTCCTCCCTCACCTTTCCAGGTGGGGCAACACTCCACATGTGAATCTGCTGATGTCATCTTTTGTGTCCTGATGTAGCCTCCTCTATTTGATCACATCGTAAACTGAGCATTGGTGGGAGCCCCACCACTCTATCTGCCAAAAGTGGAACATCCCAGCAGACAAACATTTGACTCTGATTCCTAATTCCGTTCTGACATGTTTGTCCATGGCCTCCTCTTGGGCCAAGATGAGGCAACACTCAGGGTAGAGTAGCAACACCTTATATTCTGCACAGTAGCCTCCAAACTGGTAGTATGAATATCCATTTCTTCTGATATAAAAAAATCCCTCACCCACCCTTCTTCTATTCTACACTCTGGACTTTTACTTATTTACTGCCTCTCACCTCCCTCTGGATCCCCTCCTATTTTCCTTTCTCCTTTCTCCAGCCCTCTATCTTTCCTACCTACCTGGCTTCACCTATCACCTTCTAGGTATGCCCCTTCCATTTGCCCCACCAACTTTTGATTCTGGCTTCTTCCCCCTGCTTTTCCAGTCCTGAAATAAGTTCTCAGCCTGAAACATCGACTGTTTATTTATTTTCATGGGTGCTGCCTGATCTGCCGAGTTCCTTCAGCATTTTGTGTGTGTTGCTTTGTATTTCCAGTATCATGTTATATGAGAAGGGCTGCTAGCTCTTGTGAGGTTAGCAACTACAGAAATATGCAGACCAGGCAGATGATAGAATAGTAAAATCATTCCAGCACATCTGATTATTCAGCCTAATGTGCTGGTTCTCTAGCAGAGCAACCCAGTCAGGCTCATTCCCCAGCACTTTTTTCATAGTCCTGCATATTTATTTTTCCCTCAAGTATTTGCCCAGTTCTCTTTCATTCATACCATGATTTTCAGAGACTGTGACACCACAGTAGAAGCTGATTTTTAGCAGAAGAGCTTGTAAAGTCCCAGCTATTCCCAGTCTCAGTCTGAGCAGAAAAGCTGATTTACAATGGCAAGGACTGGCAAAATGACAAAAGTGGGAATTCAAGATATCTCATCTGTGGGGAAATTGCCATGCCCTTGAAGTGATGCCTTAACTATCCTAGTAATCCTTGTAAAGTGGATGACAGACTATGGCAGGTATTATATCTAAAGCATCAATGACAAAGGAATGAGCTTCTATTTCTGCACCCAGAGGCTGAGCTGTTACTGCTTGTGCTGCAATTTCTGTACAAAACTTGTGCCAGGTTGGTGTTTGACTCCTGTGTGTACCTTGGTAATGAACATTGGCTTTCTGAAGGACGCTGCAACACAGCAAAGTTTGGCATTACCGTCAGTCTTCATCGGTGGGCTATTCATTAAAATGTTTCTGAGTCATTTGGAACAAAGCTTAGAAAACTTAAACCTGCTCTTCTCTAAGGTCAAGCTGTGTTATCAGCCTTTCATTTGGTTCCTGCACACTTGCCCCATATCTCACTAAATGCAGATTCTGGGTCAAGTTTATTCCATGAGATACATGATGTCAATATCTGAGACAATGGTACTGTTTGTGGGGTCAAATCATGACATTTCTGCTTCATAACTTCCTTCTGTCCCTGAATTCACTGTAATGGGAAAGGGATTTTTTGCTTTTGATGAGGGATAGAAATCTATGTTTACATGAATCTGTGTCTTAAACATCAAGAGCACGCAGGGTGGAATTTGGGAAGGATGATAAGGTATGAGAACAATGATTTCGTGTTTTAGCCTCTTCACCACCTCTCCTGGTATTATCTTCCCTTTGGTGGTTTGGACAGAATGTCATGAATTCAAGATTCTGCAGGAGAGAGGAAAGTGTACTGCTTAATGTTGTGCATCATCTTTTCCTTTAGGGAAGATGGGAATGTGTCACATGGCATGTTTTTACTATGTGGATGTCATGGATGATCAGCTGGCAGTGTTAGATCAATGTGACTGTGAGGGTGGAGCTTTACATGTGCTTATATATACATATTGATAGAAGTTAATAGAAAGTAATAGGCTGTGGTACATTGAGGAGAGGTGCTGCAGTTGATACAATATGCTATTTGAAGATGTATGAACTGAACTTGACCACTTGTGCAATGGCAGAGAGCTTGTTTCAGCACTACTTCTGGACCTAGTTTTTGGCCTTGACCCAGAAACTTGTCTTGTACTTCTCCCTCCTCCCCAGGGACTCCAGTGGAACATCTGAACACTGTGAAGTTGCTTTATTTTTATGGTGCCATTCTTAATTCTTTTTCACTTCTGCTTCACATCCTGTACAGTTGTCAGCATCTCATCCAGGAAATAATCTTTCTCGATGCTAACATGCCAACAGCTTCAAGCATTGCAGACCAGACTTAACTGGCATTCGCAGTTATGTTTCCCAAGCTGATGTGTGCAACTATTCGACAGCTTGGTTAGTCCTGCCTGTATGCACACATAATTATAATGAGCAAATAGTAAGTTTGCATGCAGACCGCATTAAAGACAATGGATTAACCAGGCATCATAAACTCCAACTTTATTTTCAGGGGCTTTCCAGTTTAGCTCCCCATAATGTCTAAGGACTGAACTTTTTCTAAAGACGATACTCAGAACACAAGGGAATACAAATATTCAAATAATTTTCTACATCCTTAACAGCAATAAATTATCTTAGCTATATGACCCCATGTTTTAAATATTTTAAGTCATATTGCACAGTAGAATTAATTTTACATGGCTATTCTTTCATATTTATTATGAAAGTTATTGTGTGTGGTGCATTAGTTTTGATTGCATCTCGTGTATCATCAAACCTCCTTCTATTGCTGTATTCTTCAATGGCGGTGATGTGAAGAATCTTTTGTAACTGCTTGTCAGCAGCATGTTATGCTTGAGGAATCTGTTTTAGTACAACAGTGTTAGTTGATTTATGGGGCACCCAGGGGCCATTGCTTAATTTATGGATCTTAAGAACTGTCTAGCCGCTTTTGTTTCCCACCATGTCTGATTTCCAGTGTTCCCAAATATGCTGGTTCTGTTATGGGTCATAGTTTGATTAATGCAAGTCATGCTTCTGCTGCGTTGAATAAGACTTCAAAAATATCCTATTCTAAAATACCTGCTTTGCTCTTTTTTGCTTTCCTGCAAGTATGTCACAGGTGGAGTGACAGGCAATACTTTTACTTTGAAAATTAACCCATTACATGTGTAATATATTGGCAGCAGATATATGTTCAATGAATATATTCAGATTGTTTTTAATTAACTACTTTTAGTTGAATTTCTTTATATGCTGTTCAAAAAAAAAGTAAAAATAAGTTAAATTCCTCTTCCAGATAACTTATGCTTCTGAACCTGCAATGATAACTTCAATCACCTTATCACTGAACTGATTCCACAATCAATAGAGTTGCTTCATGTTCTCAGTATCACTCGTTCATTTAGTTTTATTGTATTGTTACTATTATAGAAACTTATTTTTAACTCACCTCAAGCTGGTAAAAACTGACTTACAGGTATAGACAAGTATGTTTATTTCTCAGTTGCTCGGGACTTCCTGACTGTTCTAGTGGCGTTTGGTATTGTGGCTTTCTATATATTTACATAGATATTGCTTGTAGCCCTAATTGTTTAATGCTGTTTGCAGTGCCTTTGTGTTGATACCAGTTGTAAATATAACTATAGGGATGGTGTATGTCTTGTTCATGTTCCAAAGTCTTTCAACTTCCTCTTTTAGTTCAGCATATTTCTGGTGTCTTTCACTGACTGATTTCTGTAAGTTATGTGTGTTTGGAATGACTATATCTATAAAGTAAGCTATTCTTGTTTGTTTATGCTGTATTATTATATCCTAATGGTTATTATAGATTGTACTATCTGTAATAATGGATCAGTTGTAATATAACCTGACTCTGACTCTGAAACTGGATCAGGCTTGTATTTATATTAAGGTATGATTTCTTTTTTGAGTTTGAATTTTCAAGCAAATTGTTGGTGAATGATGTTGGCCACTTGATTGTGCCTAAGTAAACATTATTATTATTATTATTATTATTATTATTGTTGTTGTTGTTATTATCATCATTTTTATTTTTTATTTGCACAGATTGCCTTCTTTTACACATTGGTTATTTGTCACTTTTTTGTTTGCGTGTAGTTTCTCATTGATTCTATTGTATTTCTTTATTCTATGAATGCCTTCAAGTAAATAAATCATATACATACTTTAATAATAAATTTACTTTGAACTTTGATATTGGAGAATGTATAAACAGAGTAGTACAATGGGTCAATGATCATTTATGTCTATGACCCATTACCGGGTATCTTTTAAACTTTGACTTTACCCAAAAGATACTGCAGATATCTTCAGTCTAAAATGAGTCACCTGCTATTCAATTGGAAACGTCAGTGATTCTAGGGCCAATCAGAGCTTTAGAGCATTGGCATCAAAGCATATAAAGGGCGCATCTTGTTGATCATAACCTGAGGAGGAATATTAAGTTAGCTGGGATGATGGGTTCATTGTGAATGTAGACCAGGTTGAGGGAAGTGCGTAGGTTGAGCATTGAGGATCTCGGGGGTCATGAATTGTTGAGGAGGGTTTGGGAAAGAAATCAATGCAACAGGTGATTTGTATTGATCAAATCCTGTGATTAGGGACCTATGGTCAGTGTTCTAGGGGTTATAATTGGGGCTAGGGAAAGTATACTGTAATCAGGAGATTAGTTATAAGTAAGATTGAATTTGAATACTAAGGTAAATGGAGGACATTACCTCATATGGGAGTTCTTCCAATCAAAGCATTACTAAAATAAGGTTGTTCCAGGAACAAAATGATTCAACCTCACATGTAACATTTCTTTTATCTTCGTCAATAATTTGATTGGTGCCACTTTAAAGAGTAACATACAGTATGTTGTAGGGCTAAGTGGGAGGAGGAGGAGAAAAGGAAAGGGAAGTCTATGATTGATGAGAGGTGGGAGAGATTAAATGACAAAAAGGATAATGACTCAAATCTACATAAGACCCATGTAGAAATAGAAGATTAACTTAGATAACTTCCAGAAAACATGTCTTGTGTTTGCTTCTGTAATTACTTTCAAGGATTCTGTTTCTTCCTTTTAAACCTCTGCTCCTCCCAATATTGTTTGTTTTCATTGAATGACGATATATTATTTAATAGTGATACCAATTACATTCTGATAGTGATGTTTTATACTAGACTTGTGTTTTTAAAAATAAAACAGGAATTGGTTGATTAGAATTAAAATGAAATGTGTGTACTTGGAAAATATCATATTAAAGCCGGCTGGATGTTGTGCTACCATGAATGCTATGTGCAATCTTCATAGGGTCACACTTATATGGGTAAATCATGCATCATGTTTCCAGTGTAGCTATTTCAGTATGATCCTATTCTTTTCATTGTTTCTTTTTTTTCCCTTTATCCTAAGCTTTCGTGATTTGAAATAAATGAAATATTCTCCAAGCTCAATTCACTTTAAGTAAAACAGCACCAGTTTCACCAGCCTGTCTAAGTAAACGTAGTTCCTATTCTCTGAAACCATTCTTATGAATCTTTTTATATCTTCTTCACAATGTTCATCTCCAAAACATAAAGTGCTCAGGATTTACTCTATTCTCTATTTATGGCAGATGCAGTTTTATACTCACTTACCAAAACTCTGTGGCATTTGCCATCTGTGTCTTTACTTAAGAAGTCAGAATCTTTAGTCAATCCTACCACTGCAAGCAGTAGAAATTACAAAGTTTGTTAGAAACTGGAATAGGTAAGGGAGAATAAAAACAGAAGGTGCTGAAAATATTCAGAGGGTTTGATACAAACTGAAAAGAATTGCTATCTGAAATTGTCTAATTCAGTGTTTAGTCTTGAGGTCTTAAAATGCCTAGTTAAGCTTTAAGTGGTCAGGTTAAGGTATCTGAAATATTAATGAATATTAGTGATTGACTGTGGTATGATTTGTGCACAAGCACCCTGATTACAGATGTATGGTATTCAGATATTCTTGTTTTGAATGCATTCAATTGAAATTAATTTGCATTTCTTTACATTACAGCACTCCTGATTAAGCTTAACCTTTCTATTGCCCACTCAACATCAATATTTGTCTTGCCTTGTCCATACTGCACCAATCGCTGCCACTGGGCTATTAATGTGCAGCAGCAGTGTGTGGGTAAGTGCCTTGCTCAAGGACACACACACTGCCTCGCTGAGGCTCAAACTAACGACCTTCAGGTCACCAGCCCAAAGCCTGAACCACTTGGCCATGCGCCAACATGATTCAAACTATGCATATGTACCTCAGAGTAAATGCAGGTCCTAAAACTTAATCTTTAGTATCATGAAGTTCCTCTGTAATAAAAGAATCTTGGTCTGTCACTATTGACAAAATGTTGAAAACTGTCACCATTGCAGTACTCCCTCCTTCCACTCCAGCCTATGGATCAAACTAGCAGTTCCACAAAACTGTAGAATTGACATATAGCACTGATACCATTACTCTATATTAAGAGCTGAATTCCATCAAGCATTACATTTGAAGGCTAAGACACATATCTTCGATATGTCAGTTCTACATGCACATTCTAGCTTCAAATCTGTAAGTCAATTTTCACTTCTCAATTTTTTATACAAGTATGATATATTCATAAGGCTAGCATGGTATTATGGGCTTTCATATAGACAGCTGAAGCCTTCATTGAATTTCTTAGGCTGACTTGTTTTCTAACAAATATCAACTACAATCAAAGTAATTATAAATAAAGGTATCTGTATTTATAATCTATTAGGTTACTTCCATCATTTTACTAAGTCATTCATGAGATTCAGGCATTGCTGGTGGCAATGGTCTCGACTATGTGAGATTAATAAAGGTGCTTATTATTACTAAGATGTCAGTGCTGGTGTTACATTTGCATCAGATATATGTGCATATGCAATAGACACCATATTGGAACCCTGAGGAGCCTCATATGGCCCCAAATGCAAGAGCCACCAAGCCCTCTTCCTCCACATTGGGGTGTGTGAAAGTATTTTCTGAAATGGAATAGGTTTGTTGCCAGAATAGGACAAACAAAAAGCAGTTCATACTACCAGTAAATAATTCCTACATCTACATAGGCAGCTCAACTTAGAAGCACATTTTACTGAGATTGCTTTGGAGCAAAAACCCCTAGCAGTAATATAAAAATTGCGATGGATACCTGCAAATATTTGCAGAAATGATGAAACTACAATGCAAAGTGACCTTTCCCTCTTTTTATATCTTATGATCTTCTAACTTGGGAACCAAAGCAGCAGACATATGAATGTAAAATACTAATCCCAATTCCAGTAGTTCTCAGTGTACCATTGCTTGTAAGATTTCTGAGTTTGTGTCAAATCCTTCTATTAATTTAACTAATAGGAAAGTTTATTTAATTAATCAGTTAAGCTAAAGCAAAACAACAAATATAAATTGTCAATATCAAACAATTAAAATTAACTTATTGTGTATATAATAAAAGTTCTCAGTGGTGAAAACCAGTAATCAACATTTATTCTCATAAATATTCTTTTGCAATTTTCTTTCTCCCCATCTCCTCAAGAAATGCTCTTATTTTCAAATGTAGAATTCTATTGCTCCTATTCTTCCTTCAATATTCAAGTGATCACTTACAGTAAGTATCGCTAGGCAATTCAAATGCTCTGCCTGTCTGGGGCCAATTTGACAGCCAAAGTGAAAATTGACCCCTATTTGCCTGCATGCATTCCAATTCCTGTACTGATTCCCTATAGCTTGTCAATAATATAGAAAGAACAACTCTACTCTTCAGAGGCATCAATAAGGATTTTTGTTCATGAAATCCACTGTATCAATAATAAAGTGCATAAATTGAGCAAAGCAACCAAAATGAATGTTTTGTGATAAGAAGACAAATGTCAATTTACAATTATAGTAATTCATGCAATCAGAACTACCAGGTGCATCAGCTTCTCAATAAGAACACAACGTTATCCTCTATCAACCTCTCAGGTAATATTGAAAGCATCTGGGTATTGGGAAAATCATTCTATTTCTGCGTATGTAAGACACAAAGTGTTACAGATTGGTTATTTTGTCCTGAAAGTAAATTTGTGATCAAATAGAAAGTCAATTGATATTTTACCAAAGCTGCTCCTTACTGACTTTAGGCTATTTTGAGTTATTCATTCATATAAGACAGAGGATTCAATCTGGGTGGCTGTGCAAAGCAGGTGATAGAGAATCAGGCAGAATGCAGAATGAGATGCTGATTCTTTATCACTTACTCTGCACATTGCTAAAGGCAAAGTTACACTCCAGTATGTTTTATATATTTTGACTATTTTCACTGAAGAAGACATGAGAGGCCTCACTGAAGTGGTGGATAACTACATGTGTAGAATGAATGAGGAGCTCAAAGAAATTAATGATAATTAAAAAAAAATGTGGCAATTTAACAGAACAGGAAGGCGATATGTCTCCTCGATTAGAAGCTTTGAAAAGGAAGGCTGGTGAGATAATGTATATCGTCCAAAATTTGATTGATTTCTGGAATGGTCCTTCTGGAATGAAGCTACTAGAAGGAAAAACAGGTAACTATGGATAGCAAAATGAAATTTATTATTAAGTCAGTGATAACAGGACACTTCCAGCATAATCATGTGATCCTGCAGAATCATAGCAGAGTAATGAAAGGGAAATCAGGTTTGACAAATTAGAGTTTATGGTCATTGTGACTCGAAGAATCTATAAGGGCAGAGAAGGATCAATCGAATTACTCCTGCATTAGGGATCTGTCCTTTAAGAATATGCTAAGTGGAGTGGGCCTAAACTTTCATTACTTTAGAAGAATGGAATCATATTTCAAGCTGTTGTCATTGAAAAGTACACATAGAGTAAGTTACAGGGCTTCACAGAATAAATGTAAAGTCAATATCTTCTGGCGAGGCTTGGAGATATTAAACCTCAAAAAGCAAACACGAGGAAGTCTGCAGATGCTGTAAATTCAAGCAACACATACAAAATGCTGGTGGAACACAGCAGGACAGGCAGCATCTAGTGCTTTTTCCTATAGATGCTGCCTGGCCTGCTGTGTTCCACCAGCATTTTGTGTGTGTTGCAGATATTAAACCTCCAGGTTTCATAGTCTCAAAATAAGGTCAACCATTCAAAGCAGAGGAGAAGCTACCTCTTCACCCAGATGGAGAACCGTTTTAATTCTGTACCCCAGAAGACCATGGAGTCTTCACTGATTAGTATATTCACAATAGAAGTTGATAGATTCTTAGATATTAAGGAAAATATGGGATTTGATTTTAATGCAACAACCTAGACTGTGGTTAAAGATCATGATCAGACTCAAGGGTTAAATTGTCCACATATGCTCAAAGGGAAATGAAATGAATTCCTCATTACTGCTGAGGTAGCTGATCTCAACCAAGGCAGTACACCTATATGGATATCAAAGAACCAAATGATTAAGACTATCTTAATTGTGAAAAGTCAAGTAACTTTATCATGTCTTCATGGCCATCATTTCACATCATTCTCGAAATTTCACCAAGCACTATTATGGTGCGTCAAATATGTAAACCAAGTACAACTTCCATCAGTTCTCAGCATCCCTGAATATCCCTGATTCTGGCTCACTGAATATCCACAGCTACGCCCACTCCCATCTACTGATTACCTGAACTGCCCAGTTGAAGCCCAGAGTACCAACACCCCATGCATCCATTCTCAGCCCCGACTTCCTGTTTGGCCAGCTGAATTCACCTTCCCTTCCTCCAAATAACATTTGGGCTCCTGATAAGAAACCTTCTCTTTCCCCACCACTCCCCCACACCCCACCCCCCCCACCCCCCCCCCCAGTGAGCTGGTCCTTGGTCCCAAATATTATATTTTCTCTTGTGTTCCACTGAACACACAAAACAGTTTATAAATATAATTCAGAGCTCCTGCAATCTTGAGAGCTGGGCACTGCTAAGGTTTGCTACAGTGAGGCCACTCTGAAGTGACAATTGGCCTGCTGGGTGATCAACATAGAAGACCTTTGATGATGTATATCACCTCCTTGACCTGCATTTCTGTCTTCAGTCACAACAAACTTCAATCTACTTATTTCAGAGCTGCAAATGTTGAAGTAAGTAATTTGCTGAAGACCTCTGACCATGACCCAGGCTTTAAGAATGATAAAGCTAGTTGAGTGTGTGGTACAGATCTGTGTGTGAAGAGGATATGTACTCTATACTCTAAGTACTGGTTAACACTCAACAGGCCAGTGCAGACAGTATTAATGCAGATGAACTCAAAACTGTTTTATTTATAAATTTGTCAATGTTATTGGATTAAAAATATGATATGAATTCAGGTTAGGTCTATAATTCTTCTATTAAAATCTTGCATATTTCATATGCTAATCATTAAGCATTTTAATTTCTGGTACTTTGTTAAACCACCAACTTAGGCTTCATTCTCTAGGATTCAGCAGAATTCACCACGAAATACATAATCAGAATAGTTTTTTAAGTGGAAAGATCTACAGCACACAATGGTTATAATGTCAGAATTGTATTGGGTTACAAATTACTTAGGGAAATGGAAGTCCAAGTCAAGACTGCCAAAGAGTACTGGAAGGAGTACTTTCAAAATATGCTAAATTAAGAATTGGCTGTGACAGATATCAGCAGCATCTCTCATCATCCAGTCTGGAAAACTTATTTCAATTCAATGCTACCCAAGGAGTCTGAATTGCAATGAAGTTAAATGAAGCATTAGGTCATGACAGTATAACAGCTGAAATGCTCAAAGCAATGGAGGGAATATCTGATAGAAAAGTACTGCATGTTGTTCTTATAAAACATTCTTCACTTACTCAACAGTAAGAGTTCTATCATTCTTAAAACAATAGTATCAAGACATTATCTACCTGCACAAACATGCTGGAGGAACTCAGCAGGTCAGGCAGGATCCGTTGAAAACTATCTACCTGTTGTTGCTAGGACATCACTGAACTGCTTGCTCCCCTTTAACCACCTCTTTTATACTCCCATTCTGTCCTACTCAGTGGATCCACTCCTCAGCTCTTGTCCTCACCATTTCCACTCTTTGCAATGGTTGGATATGGAGTCATTGAATCATAGAGTTACACAGCATGAAACAGGCCCTTCAACTCAACTCATCCAAGCTGTCAACTTGAGCTACTCTCATTTACCTACATTAGGTACATATCCTTCTGTACCTTTCCTATCCATTTATTTATCTAAATGTGTTTTAGATGTTGTAAATATACCCGTATTTATGACTTCCTCTGGCAGCTCATTCAGTATATCTGCGTGAAATGCTGCCCCTCAAATCTCTTAAATTCTCCCCCTCTTTAATCTGCATTCTATAATGATCATTGGGCTTGGTGCGTGCTAGAATATCATAGCCATTTCTGGTTGTGATCAGATAAATCTTGAGTGCTGAAATGTCTTCTTTACTTGACCTAAAATGGTTTTTACAGCCTGGTTTGAATGCCTCTTCAAAATTGTGCCTATTTTTTTTGCATGTATTGAGAATAATTCCATGTCATTTAAAAAAAATCCAGATTTCCAGCTTCAGGGCTCTTTTGTTTTTGTTCGTGGAATTGCGGATGCAGTTAGTGTTGAGACCAGATGGGATATCACTTTGATTGCATGTCCAATAGGTTGATCCTTTTGACCCTTTCTTTCTTCCTTATCTTAAAACAAATAATCCTTTGCAGAATTATTGTATTTTCCTGATATTTTCTGTATAATTTATCTAATTCAACACCCTTTTGCTTGAATGCACCACCGCATTGGCAGTGAATGCAAATATATTCACCCTGCTCTGTTCAGAACTGCATATAGTACATGTTATACTTCAACAAATAGGTACAAATTATACATATCCTTCCAAATACGGTGAATCTTGCATTCTTAAAATAGTTTATGCTAGGCTTTAATATCCTTTATTTTCCTTTCATTAACAGGGGAACATCTGTTATTTTGCTTGGGTGAGAATAACAATGCATTATTTAACAGAGAAAAAGGAAAACATCTCCTTCTCCTCGTCTCACTTACAACTCACAAGTGCATGAAGCAGACTTTATGCCAAAAGCTAATAAAGATGGGTGTTGGGAATGACCCAGCATGTCCCATTCCTCAAATATAATGGCCAAAACAGTAAGATTTCCCACATAAGCTATTTAGCTGCTACTTTTTATTGTCTGCACATATGTACTGTGATGTTTCTCTGCTTAAATATTATTAAAGCCTTGCTCTGTGCTATTTAAATCATGCAGCTTGATTTGCAATTCACCTCACATCCAAAATTTAACACAGAGTTCACTGATTCTTCCACATATTTATGTGTGTACGCCCTAAAGCTTTGCTTGCCATGTTCTTCATCAAAAATGTTCCTGTGATGCTTCATCACAGAGCTGACCAGGTAAAATATTACTGGAAAGCCACCTACTCTGTAAAAACCACCATATTCCAAACTAAATTACAACACATTAAATGGCATATTAGCTGTTTGTGAGAAATCTGTTTTGCTAATACAGTTGCTGTTATTTTAATTACATTGAAGAGTCATAGAGTCATAGAGCACTACAGCACAGAAACAGGCTATTCAGCCCATCTAGTCTGTGCCAAACTGTTATTCTGCCTATTCTCATCAACATGCACCTGGACCATAGCCCTCCAGACCCTATATCCCTCCCATCCATGTATCTATCCAAATTTCTACTAAATGTTGTAATCAAACCCGCATCTATCACTTCTGCTAGCAATTCCACACTCTCACCACAATTTGAATGAAAAGTTCCCCTTCTGGTTTCCCAAAATATTTCACCATTCACCTTTCATCCTTAACCTATGACCTCCAGCTCTAGTCTCACCCAACCTAAGTGGAAAAGCCTGATTGCATTAACCTTATCTATGCCTCTTATAATGTTATTGTGAACTATACAACTTCAGCATAACATCCCAACTCTGCTACTCAATACTTTGATTTATGAAGACCAATATGCCAAAAGAAATATCAACATGCCAACATCTACCTGTGATGTCGATTTCAATGAATTATGGATTGGTATTCCCAAATTCCTCTGTTCTACCACACTCTTCAGTGTCCTACCATACAGTATATTTCCAAAGAGCAACACCTCACATTTTTCAGTATTTACATCCACCTACTATTTTTCAGCCCGTTTTTACAGCTGGACCAGATCTCACTGCAAACTTTGCTAGTGCTCCTTGTTGTCCCTTTGGTGTCATCTGAAAATCTGCTGATTCAATTTGCCACTTTGTCATCCAGATCATTGATATAGATGACAAACAACCATGGACCCAGCTCAGATCCCTGAGGCACACTACTTGTCAGAAGATTCCAGTCAGAAAAGCAAGCATCTACTACTACTTTCTGGCTTTTCCCATGAAGCAATGTTGAATCAAGTTCAGTTCCTCATCTTGAATGCCAAGGGACTGAACCTTCTTGACCAGTTCCCCACACAGGACTGTGTCAAAGGCGTTGCTAAGGTCCATGTAAACAATATCCACTGTTTTTCCTTCAACACCTTTTCTGGTAATCTCTGAAAAACTCACTGGCCTAAAATTTCCTATCCTACTCTCAGAGTCTTTACTGAACAACATTTTGGTAGGTCAAATATGATGGCAGAATATAGCATTAATGGTAAGACTCTTGGCAGGGTGGAGGATCAGAGGAATCTTGAGGTCCGAGTCCAAAGCTGCTATGCAGGTTGACTCTGGTTAAGAAGGCATACGGTGCATTGGCCTTCATCAACCATGGGATTGAGTTTAAGAGCCGAGAGGTAATGTTGCAACTATATAGGACTCTGGTCAGACCCCACTTTGAGTACTGTGCTCAATTCTGGTCGCCTCACTATAGGAAGGGTGTGTAAACCATAGAAAGGGTGCAGAGGAGATTTACAAGGATGTTGCCTGGATTGGGGAGCAGGCCTTATGAGTATAGGTTGAGTGAACTTGACCTTTTCCTTCTTGGCATGATGGAGGATGAGAGATGACCTGATAGAGGTGTACAAGATAATGCGAGGCATTGATCATTTGGATAGACAGAGGCTTTTTCCCAGAGCTGAAATGGCATAGTTTTAAGGTGCTTGGAAGTAGGTACAGAGGAGATATCGGGGTAAGTGTTTTACTCAGAGAGTGGTGAGTGCGTGGAATGGGCTGTCGGTGGTGGTGGTGGAGGTGGAAATGGTAGGGTCGTTTAAGAGACTCCTGGGTAAGTACATGGAGCTTAGAAAAATAGAGGGCTAAGGGTAAGTTCAGGTAGTTCTAAGGTAAGGATATGTTCGGCGCAGCTTTGTGGGCCGAAGGGCCTGTATTGTGCTGTAGGTTTTCTATGTCTCTAACATCATCAATCCTCCAATTGCCAGCACCTCACCCATGACTAAGGATGTTTTCAATACCTTTGTCATGTCCCCTGTAATTGCTGTCCTTGCCTTCTACATTGTCCAAGGGGCATGTTGTGAAGCTGGGGCACTTATCATGCTAATTTGCATCAAGAACTACTTCTTCTGTAATCTTCTATAATCAGAACTAGATTTATTATCACTGGCATGTGATGTGAAATTTGTTAACTTAGCAGCAGCAGTTCAATGCAATACATAATCCAGCAGAGAGAGAAAATAATAATGATAATAATAAAAAAATTAAAACATACAAATAAATAAACAGTAAAGCAATTATGTATATTGAATAGATTTTTAAAATGTGCAAAAACAGAAATATTGTATATTAAAAAAGTCAGCTAGTATCCAAAGCTTCAATATCTATTTAAGAATTGAATGGCAGAGGGGAAGAAGCTGTTCCTGAATTGTTGAGTGTGTGCCTTCAGGCTTCTGTACCTCCTACCTGATGGTAACAATGAGAAAAGGGCATGGCCTGTGTGCTGGAGGTCCTTAATAGTGGACGCTGCCTTTCTGAGACACTGCTCCCTGAAGGTGTCCTGAGTACTTTGCAGGCTACTGCCCAACATGGTGCTGACTAAATTTAAAACCTTCTGCAGCTTCTTTCGGTCCTGTGCAGTAGCCCTTCCGTACCAGGCAGTGATGCAGCCTGTCAGAATGGTCTCTACAGTACAAATATAGAAGCTTTTAAGTGTATTTATTGACATGTCAAATCTCTTTAAACTCCTAATAAAGTATAGCCGCTGTCTTGCTTTCTTTATAACTACATCGATATGTTAGGACCAGGTTAGATCCTTAGTGATCTTGACACTCAGGTACTTGGAGCTGTTCACTCTCTCCACTTCTGATTCCTCTATGAGGATTGGTATGTGTTCCTTCATCTTACCCTTCCTTAAGTCCACAATCAGTTCTTTCGTCTTACTGACATTGAGTGCCAGGTTGTTGCTGCGCCACCACTCCACTAGTTGGCATATCTCACTCCTCTTTGCCCTCTCATCACCACCTGAGATTCTACCAACAATGGTTATATCGTTTGCAAATTTGTAGATGGTATTTGAGCTATGCCTAGTGACACAGTCATGTGTATACAGAGAGAAGAGCAGTGGGCTAAGCACATACCCCTGAGGTGCGCCTGTGCTGATCATCAGTGAGGAGGAGATGTTATCACCAATCCACACAGACTGTGGTCTTCCGATTAGGAAGATGAGGATCCAATTGCAGAGGGAGGTACAGAGGCTCAGGTTCTGTAACTCCTCAATCAGGATTGTGAGAATGATGGTATTAAATGCTGATCTATAGTTGATGAACAGCATCCTGACATGGTGTTTGTGTTGTCCAGGTGGTTTAAAACCATGTGGAGAGCAATTGAAATTGTATCTGCCATTGACCTATTGTCAATTGTGGCAATAGGCAAATTGCAATGGGTCCAGGTCCTTGCTGAGGCAGGAGTTCAGTCTAGTCATGACCAACCTCTCAAAGCATTTCATCACTGTCGATGTGAGTGCTACCAGGCGACAGTTATTAAGGCAGCCCACATTATTCTTCTTAGGCACTAGTATAATTGTTGCCTTTTTGAAGCAAGTGGCAACTTCTGCCCATAGCAGTGAGAGGTTAAAAATGTCATTGAATTCTGCCACTAGTTGATTGGCACAGGTTTTCAGAGCCTTACCAGGTGCTCCATCGGGACATTCTGCCTTGCCAGGTTTCACTCTCTTTAAAGACAGTCTAACATCAGCCTCTGAGACGGAGATCACAGGATCCTCAGGTGCTGCAGGGATCTTCACAGCTGTAGTTATATTCTCCCTTTCAAAGTGTGCATAGAGGGCATTGAGTTAATCTGGTAGTGAAGCATCACTGCCATTCATACCATCGGGTTTTGCTTTGTAGGAAGTAATATCTTGCAGACCCTGCCAGAGTTGCTGCGCATCTGATATTGCCTCCAACCTCATTCGAAATGGTCTCTTCTCCCCTGAAATAGCCCCCCGCAAATCATACCTGGTTTTCTGGTACAAACCTGGGTTGCCAGACTTGAATGCCACATCTGGCCTTCAGGAGACAATGTAGCTCCTGGTTCATCCATGGCTTTTGGTTTGGGAATGTATAGTAAGTCCTTGTAAGCACCCACTCATCCACACAGGTTTTAGTGAAGTCAGTAACAACTGCAGCATACTCATCCAGGTTCAAAGATGAATCCCTGAATACAGTCCAGTCCACTGATTCAAAGCAGTCCCGTAGGCACTCCTGTGCTTCCCTTGTCCAGACCTTCTTGGTCCTCACTACTGGTGCTGCAGTCTTCAGTCTCTGCCTCTTCTCAGGGAGTAGAAGTACAGCCAGGTGATCAGACTTCCTGAAGTGAGGGTGTGGAATAGCATGGGAGGCATTCTT
Source organism: Hypanus sabinus (assembly GCF_030144855.1). Classification (NCBI taxonomy): domain Eukaryota; kingdom Metazoa; phylum Chordata; class Chondrichthyes; order Myliobatiformes; family Dasyatidae; genus Hypanus; species Hypanus sabinus. The sequence goes on from NC_082720.1 coordinate 40,382,613, forward strand.
GATAGTGATGTAAAAATGGTCTAGAGAAATTACTTTCTCAACAGTTCACAATGCCTTCCACTAATCATTTATGAAGCTAGTCTTAAAAAAAGTCTCTCTTTCAGAATCATTGACATGTTGAAATCCAATATATCTAATTTGGATCAGCTCAAGCAACCACAGTTTTCAAGTTAGTTGGTGTTTGAGTCTCCTGTGATGGTAATTACATTAAACATCAAGTATAGCTGATTGGAGTATCTTGTTGGAAATGGCTTTGGATTGAGACATATGATATTTTCAATTTATTAACCCATTCCTGGAAATTGATACAGTTTGTTCCAGCTGGGCATGGACTGATTTATCTTGAGAAAAAACAAATGGAATTTTGCATCAATGACTATTCCCACCTATGATGGAAGGAAGTTCATTGATGACTTTTGTATCAAGTGTTGCTTTATTATAGGTATGTTAACTGTAAAATTTAAATTAATCAAATAAAAATAGCTGTATTTAAACAAATACCTTTGACTTAGAAATGTTGATCATGAAATTGTCAAAAAGTGAAAACATATCCAGTTGAGGAAGGAAATCTGCAATTTGTATGTGACTCCAGATCCACTAGTGGTATTGGCACCTCGCTGCCTCCACAGCTCAGGAACAATGTAGGATGGGCAATAAATCCCAGCCTTGCCAGTGTCATGGGAGTAAATAAAAGAATTATGGTTGGATGAGGACATTTAGCTAAGGAATTTAGGCACTGAAATTTGGGAATATCCAGCAATCATAGTCATCCTCATTTATGCAGACTGCAATTAAAACCATCAGAGTTTTAACCCATTGTTGAATATTGCTATTTGTTCCTGGATACCTGAATGAATGCAAGGTTTTAAGAGAAGTCATCGAGCTTCACCTTTGGAAATAATTTCTATGATTCATGTTATGATAAAAATCTGGAGCCAGGTGTTTCTGACAACTGAACAAGGCTGAGTAGGTTCTTGGTGAATAAGTGACACTAGACAGAATTCTCAATACCACCTCCATTAGTTTGCTGATCATCCTGAGCAAAAATTGTATTACTATGCTTTCAAAACCTAGACCATAGAACCGGACAGGAACACTCCCTTAGGAGAGTGAACACATGTAAACCATCAGGTGGTGTACTTGGCCAAGTACTGAGGATTTGTGCTATAGTGTTGACTAATATCGTTAAATTCCCTCTTCCGTAATCTGAGCATTCGGGCTGTATGTATTTGCAAGAAGTTTGGACTTGTCTTCAAGTTCGGACTCCACCATTGGTGTGATGAGACTCCTCCTGGACTTGCCTGCTGTCAGCAATTGAATATAGCAGATCTGATGGGCTTGGCTGATTTATACTTCATTGGTTTGCTTATCTCTGACCATTACATGTTGTTATATTTCATTTAAAATGCATGTAGCCATCCTAAACATTCACTCACTTCACTGTCAATACATAATGGCTGCATTGGTGTCATCTGCAAAATGTACTCCAATTACAACTTATCCTGTCTACTTTGAAAGCATCTCCCAAATCCATAACCTCACTTGGAGATCAAGTGAAACCGTGTGCATGAGAAGACCATGTGTGTAGACATTCCTCCAAGTCACAAACTATCTTGTCTGGGAAATGCAGTATAAGGGCAAGAAATGTGGTAAATAAATAGATATATATTCTGTGTATAAATATCCAAAAGGCACTCAGATATTACTTGTCTGTTCTAACTGCACACCTGACATTTATCCTTTGCAGAAAAACATCTTTCTCTGAAGGTTAGATCTCTTAGGTAAATAAAGTTGTTACCTTTCAATTGTATTTGTTTCTAATTGTTCCAGAATTGCAAATATATTGAAAGTGGCTTAATACATAGGAATAACTAGTGTCAACTAGATGCTGAATAGGTCCAAATGAATCACCTTTTTTAATACAAGAACCTGAGTTTTGCTTTCAGTGAATGCACATTCTATATTTCCTCATCACTTTAGTTTTATGTAAAGAGGTTGTGATTGATGGAATCTAATTGTGCTACCATGGTAACCAAGGTTTCATCAGACCGGAAATTATCAAGATCTTGGCAATCAACAGCTTCTTCATAAAATTCACATGTATCTGGACCAAATTCAAATGCTAATAGTCACAACGTTTTTCATTTCTGCACACATACGTTACTCAGTTCCCTTGTTTCTTTTTGAATTCAGCTAAGGTTGGGACTTTTAAGTAAATCATTAAATATTTAATTTGTAGATGAATTAAATTTATGATAGGTGAAGTGTGGACTATAAACAATTATATTTTATTATATTATCGAGCTGAATCATTATCTGGTCTCTGTTTTGACAATAGGTAGGATTGAGTAGCATTGAACTGAAACTTGAAATCGCCTTTGGGATTATCATAATATTTCAGGAAAAAATCAAGAGAGTATTTGAAATTGATTAAAAAATGAATTGGATTTGAAAAACAGTAATCACCTATAGCTAATGCAGGATGTTTAATCATCAGAATCTCTTAGACATTTTGATAGAATCCAGTCATGAAGAACAAAATTATTACTGATATTTAATGCCACTATATTTTTTCCTGAAAAAAATAATTCAAATGAATTCTCCATATAAAACTCAAGGAGGTATGTTATTATCAAATCTAATATTTAAGCATATATTTTTGACAAATTCTGAAAAGGATACTTTACATTTGCCCAATTAAATTGTTTGAAACTTCAAATATCCACTGTAATTAAACTGTTAAAAATTGATTACTGACTGTATTTTTCATTAAAAACTATAGCTGTATCTATAAGTAATACAAAACTTGTTTTCAAATGAATGTTAAAGTCACGTTAATGTCATTTTCAGCCAGTTTTGCAAAGATTACTCTGTGTTTTATTTTGTATGATGAAGGAAGTATGCCACCAAACATTTCCACACGTTATTTTCTGCTTACAATACTTGATCATGTTAAACTAGTTACTTAAAATATTGCATAAAATTGCTTTTAAGTTACATGAATTAAATGTAATCAAGAACAAATAATTTGCTTCCTTACTTCATTTTTTAATATTATTGCTTTTAGTTTTTAGTTTGGTATAAAAGAAAAGCCTTAAGGAGAATGGTTGTGTGAATGACCTTGTCCTCAATCGGACCTGTGATATTATTGATTATTTTATAACAAGATGCACTGCTAAGTCACAGAGCCGCTAAGTATTTTTATGAGCCAGCTTAGCTTAGCTAATGTGCATCAGCTTTTAATGTAGTGGCTCTAATGAGACATTAGCAATAATATGGTCTGTTGGCAAGATGCTAAATGACTAAACAAGTCAAATGCTCTGTGCAGCAGTTCTCAATTCAGGGGCGATTCATTAATTATTTATGCAGAGATGGAAACTGAAACATTCTAAGATGTTGGTTTGAATGTGCAAAATCAAATATGTTCAGAAATTCTATCAAACCATTTACATGCTTTCCATCTAGAAATGTTATACAATTTATGCTTTATACAGCTTTACTTTGAGGGCCAGGAGTTGCAGGGAAAAGGAGGAGAGAGTTAATAATATTTCAGAGTGAGACTTGGAAGTATGATTAGTATTAAGATGCTGAACAGAATCAATTGATTTTTAGAACGTACAAACTGACTCTTTCGATTATATACTCTGTGGATCGAGACAAACTGAGCTTGACCATGTTAAGACGCGTTTTGAGTGTAGAATTTCATCGCTGTTCAGTAGGGCTAAACACACTATTTCTAAAGTGAGGATTGTTCAAGTAACTCCAAACTGAAGTGCTGTGCTACTAAAACATTTACGTATCATAGCTTTGTGTACAATTATGGGTGTCTTAGTACCCAATGAAAAATCACTCCATTTTTTTTTGGCTGGATTTACATTCCCTCCGGCATGTTTTTTTCCAAAATAAATCTCTCTACGATCTCGCCTAAGATAGTGGGCAAAATTTATCTCCAGTAAAATTTTTAATCAAAGGGGGGATTAAAAAATGCAGTCACAAAACAAGCACCTTTTACTAATCCCATTCCTCCTGAAGAAATTATTTAAAGAACCGCTCTCTGAATTTGTCTGTTCTCATCGTCTCTGACCTCCTCCACCGTCTAAGCAACCTCATAAATGCTCCACAATGGAGGTCAAGATCATGATAACTCTCAGGTACCTGAACTTGGGATCATTGTAGGTTGTTTTTCATGTTCTTTGTTACTTTTCACTTTTGCTGCAGAATTAAGGGGCTACCCAAGCCCTTATATCAGGAAAGGAGTCTTCATCTACTTTTACTTCAGCAGGCAGAATGGCCAAGCACCTGAAACATGTAGGCATTCAGAGACTGAATTTGTATCTTTTTCAAAGGAACCCTTGGCAGCTTGTAGATCAGAGAGACCCTATCCACCAGCATAAGTACAAATCTATCTTCTCAAAGGCACTTAAAGATGGGTAATAAATGCCTGTTTTGTCATCAATTCTCGAGTCAAAAGTTAATTTTTTAAAATTCCACTTGTCAGGAACAGCTTGCTGTAGTCTGGATACTCAGGATGGTAGTTGTAGTTAATAGTGTTATTCCTATGCCATTCAGTTAGCCCCTCCTACATGAGAGGAGTTCACATACTGTACAAGCAGGGTTGTCAATAAAGTTGAGTTGAGTATCCTGCATGCTGGCGTTCTAGTGTCCTCTGCACTATCCCTCAATAACGAACACCACGTGGTGTCAGAAGTGGGTGATTGTCAATGAATTGGTGCTACAGACCAAGTGGGAACCCTAACAAGAAAGACTTCACAGTAAGATTGTTCCTGTACGCATATACCTATGAAAAATATCCACAGACTTATCACCTAAACTGCTGACGTTAGTTGCTAATTGTATGTACCATGAGGCATGAACTGGAAAAGGGTCAGGGTTGCTATGCAACACCTTCAAGCTACACCCAAAGGTAGATATATTGTAATAACCTGTGGGCCACTTGCCTGGGGAATTGCACAGAGACACAGCAGAGAAGTCACCAAACTCTCAGGGAGAGTATAGAGGACTTACATAGTCCAAAATAAATGAAACAATAAATAAACAAACCACTGGAAAATGGAGCAAATACCTGCAGTACCTACATCTACTTACTTAATAAAGCCCATGAGCCATTTGATTTCTCTAACCCGGGGGACTTTGAGATATGGCTCGGATCCTTTGAGAGATTTGGAGTTGTATGCAATCTCACTCAGGCTTCAGAATAGCATCAAGTAAGCACACTGATGACTGCATGGGTGACAAAGCAGATGACATCATTGGTGGATAAGGACTGAAATGTCCTCAGAAAAAGGAGTACAAAACTGTGCAGGACAAGCTCAAATAACATTTCACAGGAAAACAAAATGTGATATTTGAGAGGGCCAAGTTCAACTCCAGAAAACAGGAGATGGAAGTGTAAGTGAATTCACCACAGCATTGTATGCCCTGTCAGACAATGGTGGGTATAGAGATCTAAGAGATGAGCTCATTAGACACTTGTTTGATATTGGGCTATGTGAAGGACCAGGGTCAGCATAAAACTGGGAGAGCAGGTAAAGGTGAAGAAAATAGGGGTTTTATTACCCAAAATGTTTACAAACTCAACAGAACTGTTCTAGAGCCCAAACTTGAATTAGCTGAACAGAACTTGGTTACAACAACATAGTAAATAGTCCTCAGACCTAGAGACACCACTCATCTCCTGACTGTGGGTTTATATTCAATGCTGGCCAGTCCATAGTAAATCACAGCAGAGAGAGAACACTCCTCTCCTTAAAAAGATACGGCATAAATTTAGCAGCTCCAGAGAATACCCCTCTGGCTGTAGCAGAATGGCACATCCCGCCCCATCTACTTAGGCTGGTGTAATGCAACAGCTCAGTCATTTACCAGATTATCAGGAGGATGATCGGCTACAGGACACTTTAATATGCCCGGTTGATGGTGCGGCTGGTAATTGCAGCCACCACAGGCTACTAGACACCAACTTTTAGAAAGACTTCAGCTGTAGGCAAACTGCACACTAGAGAGAACTATTACTATGGTAGGGCAGAGTGAGAACGTTTGTCAGCAACAGACAGAACACAAGCACACGAACAATGCTGAGATAAAGTTAGTAGCTGTACAATAAGAAGTGTACAAACAAAGTGTGGTGAACTACATATACCTGTCTGGACACGTCCCCCGCTGACTGCTCCTGTGGCTCCTCCCACACACCCCGGTATAAAGGCGATTGGAGCCTGAGCCCTGCCCTCAGTCTCCAGGATGTAGCATGGTGGTCAATTACTGCTTGTTCTTTCTTCCAGTCAATAAAAGCCGATATCTCGCCTCATGTCTCAGAGAATTATTGATGGTGCATCACAAAGTGCAGTCATAAAGACTACAGTAGAGCTCAGCTCAAGCAAAACAGGCATGCAAAACAAAGAGCTGGTAAAATGTCCAACTGCAGGAGATGCAGTAAGTCTCCATCAAAGAGTTCTGTTCAGCAAAAGAAATGAAATGCCACTAATGCAATAGAGTTGGCCATTAAAAAAGACAATGTCACTCAAAAACAATTCTTCAGGAAGTGAAAGAAGTCCATAATTCAAATGAAGAGAGAGCTTTCTTTGGGGCTGTAGATCCAAATAGACAAAGCTGGTGTACTACAGTTCAGTTGCAAAACGAGGCAGTGATCCTCCAAATTGACATGGGCAGATGTCACAGATATTCTTGAATGTTTACAAACCTGGAAAAGAAAACAGGGATTATGCTAAACCTAACAAAGAAAGTGGAGTCAGGGAAACATAAGCTCAGTGTGAAAGTAATGTTTACTGCTCCCATCCATAAGCATGAGAAACGGTTAAAAGAAAATGTCTATGTTATTCAGAATCTCTCTCTTCACTCTTGGGGTGACATGCCATTGACATGCTGAATCTCATTGTAAGGTTGGATTAGCTAAACAACGTTCAGTAGCAGGAGAAGTTCCTGGAGTTGTTCACAGGCCGAGGGGGAATGAGGCCAGGAGAAACACTCGGCTTTCTGATCTCGGCAAAGCATATCCCAGAAATATTGACATCATAACTAGAGTGAATGGGCATACTAACTGGTGTGTGGGCATTGCTCCTGTTCCCAAGTCAGATGGCAGAGTGAGGATTTGTGTTGATCTAACAAAACTGAATAATGCAGTGAGGCAGGAGAAGTTTATTCTACCCTTTGTTGAGCTCCACATGCTGGGTGGAGCAAAGTTCTTCACCAAACCAAACTAGATGCAAACTCAGGGTTCTGACAGATCTGTTTAGCTCCCGAGTCACAGAAGCTCACAACCTTCATTGCTCAGTGTGGATGCCATGCCTTCAAGAGACTCCATTTTGGCATCTCATCAGCCCCTGAACTCTTTTAAATGAAGATGAACCAAATTTTGGAGGGACAGGAACGAGCAGTCTGCTGCATGGATGATATACTTAACTTCAGCGGTTTAAGTGAGAAACATGCCAGAAGAGTTGAAGCTGCCTTGGAGAAAATGATACAGGTTGGAATCACACTGAATAAAAAAAATGTGAAAAGTTGGAGATGAAGTTCTTAGACTATCAACTGTCTGCAGAGGGAGTGAAACCAGATTCAGACAAACTGGCAGGAGTTCAGAACATGGAACAATCTATGAATTCTGCAATTTCCTTGGCATAGTAAACCAGTTGTGAATGTTCATTCCAGAACTGGCAGAGAAAAGAAAGTCACTAAGTGACCTCCTCTCTCAGAGATATGTTTGAACCTGAGACACACCACAGGAAAAGTAATTCTCATGACTTAATGCAGAGTTTATCTCTCCTCCGACATTGGCATTCTTTGACCCAAACAAACAAACCAAGTTTCTGCAGACACCTCTTCCTTTAGTCTAGAGGGAGGCTCATGCAAAACTGCAGTGGTGAATGGAAACCGGTGGCATATGCATTGACTCCTGCTGAACAGTGTTACAATCAAATCAAAAAGGAGCTGCTGGCTCTCATGGGGGCTTGTGAATGCTTTAGCTGCTAATTGAAGAGCACTAAATTCATAGCTGAAACAGACTACAAGCACCTGTCAGCCTTCTCAGGTCAAAACACTAGCATAAGTCACCTCCACGTCTGCAAAGTTTCAGAACAAGGCAAGATACTGTAATGACATTGAACATGTCTCTAGCAATTCTTACACAACACCTGACACACCGTTGAGGATGCCACGCACAAGTGAATGGATGGAAGCTGACTTCTCCCTCATGGAAGATACCAACATCTACTTAGTTCAGAAATTTGAAAGCTTTCCTGGGTTACACAGTAAGCTGGATGAAATTTTGGCTGAGTTGAAAAAGGTCATGCAATACTGTGAGCATGGATTGCCAGCTATTCCAAAAGGAACTCACAAACTCAGACCTTACTGGCTTGAAAGACACACTCAACATTCTTGATGGTTTGATGCTAAGGGCTCTAGGCTCATTATTTCTGCTTCTATGCTCCCCAGACTCACCAGTCAAATCCACCAAGGACACGAAGACACCAAAACATGTTGCCTAAGCAAGGCAATCTGTGTGGTGGCCTGCTCTGAGCACACAGTTGGGAGATTAAGTAAAGTAATGTGAAGCATGCAGAAAAATGCACGAAAATCTTACTGAACCTCTCTGTTCCACAAAATTCCTAGACTTTCCATGGCAAATTGCAAGCACAGACATTTTCGAGCTGAAAAGAGACAATATCTTCTCACTCTAGATTACTGTATTACTCATGGAATGTTGAAGTGTCAAATCTGTCCTCTACAACTCAGAAGCAGTTATACAGCACCTGAAAACTATATTCGCTCGCAACGGAATATCAGAAACGCTTGTGTCAGACAACAGTCCACAAATCAGTTGCGCAGAATTCAAAGCCTTTGCTAGTGGCTATGAGTTCAAACAACAGACAGTCCACTGTACCCACAGGCAAATGGAGAAGAAGAAAGAGCAATGCAAACTTTTGAGTCTGCGAGTGAAGGCAAAAGACTCCTATAAAGCACTGATAGCTTTTCCCTTCACATCTCTTGTGAATGACTACCGTCCATCATAAAAATTCATACTGCGATTTGAGAGAGGGAAGCATAAGTCACACGTATCACTACTGCAATGGAATGAAGGGAGTTACAGAGGCAT